>NC_142787.1:6873982-7178268 GCF_988280905.1 Pimephales promelas
CGACTAACCGACTAATAAAATGTTGGTCAACCAAACCTCTTCTAGTCGACTTATGGTTAGTGCAAGCTAAAATGACACGGTGAGGAAAAACAGGTGACAGTCCTCCCATCCACTCTTTTCTGATTGGCAATACATGTTGTTTGTCAGCCCATTCTCACTCCCAAGGTGTCACCTAACTGACGCCTTGGGAAGCATTTGGACATGCTTCAATATCTGACGCTTTAGGCGCACTTTAGCGTCAGTAAGATGACGCCCTAGGATCGCGTGTACCCCACCCCCACCCCACACCTAAACCTAACCGCGTCCTCTAACTGACGCTTTCCTTTAGCGTCAGTTAGATGACGCCGTAGGATCGCGTCAAATATTGAAGCATGGTCAAAGGTGACGCCTTGGGGTGAGAATGCGTTGTGTTTGTTGTGCCCCATGTCCAGTCACCTCCTACCCCCATCCTGGATGAGTGATGATTAATTCTAAAAAAGCTCTATAAGCTCTCATTTAAACAGCTGGAAGGATAAAGAGAGACAAGTGTGTGTTTGATTGTGGTACTCATGTTTAGAAACCCATGCTGGTGACGAGGTATTCATAGCTGAGTGTAGGAAGTTTGATTTCAGATCATGGTAACCCTCTGGGGTCTGAGGTGGTTTTGGGGTCCTGGGGGTGTTCTGACATGCTCTGATATTTGTGCTTATTTCTGTGCTTATTTTTTTTGTGATAATGACGTTTATGTGTGGTTTGTGAAAAAAGTCACTGAAATAAGGTCATGAAACCCATACTGATTATTTCTTTATAAGACATTTGAAAATTGTATCTCGTAGTCTAGAATATTTGCTTCAAAACTATTTGAAAATCATCCTTGTGTACTCATTCAGATAAAACAGTATATTGATTTAAAAACATCCTTGTATCATACATGTATATAAATTTATCATTAAGCCTAATGTTTTACTCCAATCTAATTTCATAATGTACATTTTAGTCTGGCACCAGTTTGACTAGATGCTACAATGTAAAGTTTATATAACAATAACATGCTTACTATTATGAATGGACATGCCTTACCTTAAAAATCATTCTCATCTTCAAGTCATGTTCTTCTGATTATTCTAAGGTAAATTCAAGGTAAACAGCATAGTCTTTCAAACTCAATTAAAAGTCTCTGATTATTATTATTATTATTTAATTTTCATTATTAAAACAGAGACTTCACACTTTGTAAAGACACAAAGAGACATGTCTCAAGTCTGTGTGACAAACATTTGTGGAGTTACAGTTCATTTTCTGTCGTGTTTCAGAATGAATTTCACCTTGAGAGAGACGGCAGAATGTGCATCATGTCTATTTTTCTTTATTCTACAAAAAACACAATATTTTGTTTTTATTATGAGTGTACAATGTTTCTAAATGATGTATAACACTTATATGTAAGATCAAAATCAACAGAGTAATTTGATTCTCTATTGCACTGATAAGAAAAAAAAGTGAGCTGGTATCGTCGGCACGACCGCCAACCCCAGAGGGTTAATGTACAATCAGCCAGACATTATCGCAAAATTAACCATTATCATCATCCTTGTATGTAATGGAATGGTGCTGTGTCACCCTGAAGGGGTTTATTTAGCTATGATCCCATTTATTACATTGCTACAGTACTCATCAAATAAATATATAGAAATATGTTTTGTTGATTTTATCATTTTACCAACTGTATATTATCAAAGATTATTCAAAGGATAAAAAATGCCCCAGCAACAATACAAACACTGCTTTATTATCATAATATTAATATTGAAGTCCTCAAGATTAACTGAGATGCAAGATGTTGCCAGATGTGTTTCTGTGAAGCGAGAATGTGAGTCTGTGTTACAAGCAGTGGTGGAATGTAACGAAGTACAAATACTTTGTTACTTTACTTAAGTAAAGTTTTCACGTATCTTTACTTTACTTAAGTAAAATAAATAGTGCATACTTTTTACTTTTACTTCGTTACATTTTGCAGCAATTATTATAACTTATGTTACATTTTCATTACATTTTCTGATCAGGTTTTCCCCTGCCAAAATGTAATTTGACTGTCCGTTCATTGCATGTTTGTCTCACCAGTGACGTTTGGTTGCCATAGATACATCAACCCGGTCACACTCAATTTATACGCGAAAATTTGTTTTTACGTGCATAGGAAACGCACTTTGTATAATATACGTTTGGTTAGTATTATGGCAAGCCAAGAGGTTCAGAATAACACCATAAATTAATCGTTTGTCGTTGAATCGTTAATCGTTGGCGTTTACTGCCAAACATAGTTATTAATATATAGTAAGGATAAGCATGATGTGTTGCATAATTGCAAGCTTGTTTCAGAAATGGTGACAACATTTTTTTTTCCATCATTATTGAACATCATTATAGGAGTATTAAGTTGAATGAGTTATAGAATTAAATGTTTTATTAATCATTAGAAAATAGACATTATGAGAATAAATTGTTATGCAAGTACTTTTACTTTTAATACTTAAAGTACATTTAAAATCAGGTACTTTTTACTTTTTACTTAAGTATGGTTGTCATTGTGTTACTTCTACTTTTACTAAAGTAAATATTTATCTGGATATTTGTACTTTTACTTAAGTACCGAGATTCAGTACTTCCTCCACCACTGGTTACAAGATTGACCAAGTCAATCAAGTATTCCAAAAAGTCACGTAAAAATCATGGATAACCTTCCTTCTTAGTTTACACATTTAATTTAACATTGTGGTCAATTAAGAAACTGACCCTTCTGAGGTGTCACACCAGGTTTGACATCTTCAATGTCATCTGTACTCATGTGAATTGAGACCTAGCTCTGATTATAACGTAATGTCCTAACTTAACCCATGTGCAGTGTTATTTAATATCCAAAACCATATACAAATGAAACAGAACTAAACCAAGAGAATCAGTGAGCAGACTTAAGCCCAACTTGATAATCAAGACAATGGACCGTTGAGAATACAGAACTGATAATCACCTGACAAGACACAAAACAATGGAAAAAATTACACAAGAACCAAAGAAATCACATGTAATAATGACTTAAGTGACAACAAAACCTGTGCTGGGTCAAAATTTTAAGGCAACCAGGTAAGGCTACTTATACTTTTAGATAAACCAAACAAATAAACAAGTATGGTTGTGTCTTTAATTCTTTATTTACATGATGTTAATCTAATGCCACATCCACAATAACATTTTCTTAAGTGTCTTCATGTTGAATTGGGCAGTTGTTGAGAGAAATCACTGTTAGCTTGGTGTCACTGATTAGCTTGGTGTCAATTCACCAAAAGCAAAGATATGACAAGCTAAGATGATGTCATCAAATCTTACTCCTTCACTTAGTTTGTTATAATATAAAAGTATGTGTGCATGTAAAGCTTTGTAAATGTGTGCTAAACAAATTTTGAGCTATATCAAGAGGATTCTCACTAACGGTAACTTACCTCACTGCAGGTGCAGAATGTTTGTGTGTGTGTGTGTGTGTGTGCTGCAGCTGAGTGTGAGATGAAAGATGTCTATAATGCTTGCACAGCAAGCGCTTGGTGCATGGCTGTTGTGAGAATGTGTGGCCCAGGAAACAGTTTTTTCCCTGAAAAAGAAAGCATTTCTTAAACACAAATTTCTGTAAGAATAAAAATTCATACCTTCCCAGGGGAACTTAGTATTGCCAATACATCTTCTAGGTCAGGCTTCGTAGAGCAATTTCTATCAACCTTGGGTCAGCTGACTCAGGAATGCTTCAAAGCCTGTCTGGGGTTCTCAGTGCTGAGCTGGCTGGTAAGCTGCAACACTTTCCTGCAAGTGGCCTTGTGTTGGAGTTGTCTTGTGCTTTTGGCTTAGATGTCGTGGAACTGATGCAGCAGCAACAGGGGGAAGAACTTGGCGGTAGACAGACGGGGTGTGAGACCTCCAAGTCGCCTCCGTCTGTTTCTTCACCACGGAGAACTGCTGAGAAAAGTTCTCCAGGGTGTCGCCGAATAGGGAGATGATGGCATTGAGAAAGTGCACTTGCTCAGCCTCCCGCAATATTAAACAATAGATATTTTTCCTGGACTGCCAGAGTGGACATTAGCCTAGGAAGTGCCTGCGCTATGACCTTCATTGCCCATAGGGCAAGATCGGCTGCCAAGTCAGCTCCTGTATGAGTGCTGCTTTAGCATTACCCTTGTGCATGTCTCTCAATGCACCTGCAGGATGGCCATTGCATTCAGGGTGGAGACGGTCTGTCCAGAAGTGCTGTAAAATCTTGCCTTTAGGCTTTGGACTAGATTCTCGGATGGTTCCTCGAGTTGGTCTGCTTTTTTTGGGCACAGGTGCACCATAATCACCCACTTAACCGGTGGAGCAGTTTCTATAAACCTTGGGTCACCTAGAAATGCTTCAAGGCCTATTAGTAGGTCCCTAGTGCTGAGCTGGCTGGCAAGCTGCGACACCTTCCTGCAAGGGACCTTACGTTGAAGTCAGGCTGCAAGCTCGGGCCATCATGGGGAATGTTGGAGTACCCCCTGACTGCCCCACCGTAGAGGGTGGAAGAACCCAGGAAGTGTGTTCTGGCAGTAAAAAGTGTTTTCCATGACTTTGTGAGATCCTCATTCACCTCCAGGAAGAAATTTGGCATATAATAGATCAGAGCATATAAACCAATCATTTAACCAATCAACTCAAACCTCATGTTTGCAGCACAGAAACCATATCAGCGTCAGTCCCAGTCTGAGCAGCCACACCCAATGGTGAAAGCCCAGGTCATTCTTCAGCATCAACAGGCACAAGCTCACCCTGTGATGCTACGATTGACGATTGTCTTCCTCCTGAGCTGCATCGAATGAGAAATTAAATTCACTGCAGAAATGAGCGTGCTGAGGAATGGGAGGCTTGTGGGGATTTACCCAGCGGGGACCCCCTGGCTGTAGTCTTCACAGAGCGTTCACAAGTGCAACCTTTTGGCCCAGATGCATGTGACGCAAGTTGACAAACGCAGTGGGCTTTAATGGATTATCTAGCCCTCTAAAATACTGGAAAAAAATAATACTTAGTTGAGCTTAGTTTGTGGCCCAGGAAGTTCAGATTAACATGTCATAGGCTAATGTATGGAAGCATGCTTACCTGGTCAACCCACCTGAGAAACAGACTGCCCTCAACTAAAATGTGTCTATTGCAGCCTATTTTTAACAGTATAATGCCAATCCATTTGGCAGGTTTATATATCAGTCCCTCCAGAAAACGCGATTATGCGATCGCTGAATTCAATGCAAAATCAGCCAAAGTCAGCATATTTATGCGGGGGCCGCATTTTTTCAAATACGTCGCACTTTCGCCGCATAAATTGACGATTTCCGTGCAAAATATGAGGGGTTTGCATAATTTCATAATCCTCGCATTTTCGTTGCAAAAAAAGTCGGTTACACTTTATTCCGATAGTCACTTTAGACATTCTACTAACTATAAGTAACTTTTCAACTACATGTCAACTAAGTGTCATTAGAGTATTAGTAGGCTGTAGTAGACTGTCAGTAGACTGTTAGGTTAGGGTTAGGTGTTAGGGTTCAGGTTAGGAGAACAAGTTGACTTGTGGTTGCTAAGTTACTTACAGTCAGTTGAATGTCTGTTGGGGAACCAACAAATAAAGTGTTAGCAGATATTAAGCTGACAGTGTACTAGTACTCTAATGATAGTTAGTTGACATTTATCGGCAAAGTTACTTATAGTTAGTTGAATGTCTAAAGTGGACTATCAAAATAAAGTGTTACCAAAAAGTCACATGTATTTTAGCAGAAAGTTGAAAAATGTTGTGTTTGCTTCACACAAGAGCAGCCATTTCCCCCTGTTTCCATGGGAACATTATGAAGTGATGCAATTACGCGACGCCAGACAGACTCACGGAGGCGATTGACATCTCACAAATCGAAATTGTATAACTGTCTCTCACACGTTCTACCATCACATCGTTACTTAATAAACAACATAAGATAAAAGAAGTAGCATCAAACATAAATTACCCACACACATGGGGTGTTCGAGGCGCACATATAATATAACACTGCAGAGAGTTCAACAGGGAGCGCGCAGCTCTTAAAGGGGCCACACCTTATTTACACTCGTTACAGTCTTAAATAAAACAAGATGAGAAATTAAATATTCCCAGCACTTTCTATGATGTAGTATGCTTGCTTATCAAAGGAAGTAATAAGAAATGACTCTTACATTAGCCTAGTGAGAACAGGATGTTGGGGGAATCACTTTTTGTGCTCTTTTTCATCAAACCGCAATTTTTGCAAGTTCTCTCAATTTTTGCAAATTCCTGCAATTTCATCGCATAAAATTGCATAAATATCCCGCATATTCCATCGCATTTTTAAAGAAAATGGGCCGCGTAATCAATCAATTTTTGCCCGCAACAATCACAAAAAAACTTGTGTTTTTTTGGAAGGACAGAATACTATTATGGTAAATGTTATATATAAATCCCAAATTTTTTCACAAATTTTGGGAAATTACCACCACAAAATCAGTCATTTTGATCACAAAAATCACACAAAAAAATCGTGAAATCCTGGAGGGACTGATTATATATATATATATATATTGAATATATGGCACTGGTTATATGAACTAATTCTACTGGTGTTTTACTATTTTTAACATCAACATACTTGAGCATAAGCTTATCAGTAGGTTTCTGCCATGCTCGAAATAATAGGAAGAAGAATGGAGAATGTAATCTGGAAATAACATAAGCCAGAATTTCATGCAAACTCATCATTCCGGATGACATAATTGCTCTGGTTATTATGATGACTGTTATCGGTCAGCCCAATAAATCGGTTTCTTTAATACTCGTGTAGAGTGTATTTTGGCCCTCACAGTAAGAAAGGAGACGTTTAAGGCACACTCTTCCATATAAACCTCCCCAGAATGAAAGAGAAGCTACTTTTCCCTGTGGTTGAATAAACGCTCCCTGACCTCACAGTGACATTCACATCTTGCCTGGGAATCCAACCACAGCAGTTTGTTAGCTTGGGATTAGCCGGCGGATGAGTTCATGCTTCTCCTTCACAGCTTCTGTCCCAATGTTGGCTCCATCCCAGCACTCAATACCAAGCTGCTCAGGTTAGGATTTAATTGCATGTTCTGAGCTATAACAGGAGCTCTCTTTGGAGAGTGTTGGCGGACTGCCATCGGAGAGCCAATGCTGACGTCTAGCCCCCTTGAATTGGGAGGAAAGTCACCGGGGCAGTACACTGTGCGTTCGGATTGGGAGCAAGAAGAACAAGAATGGATGTCTCATCATGCTCAGGTGACTGACAGTTTTAACCTTGGTGCCTCATATGTGCTTCTGGGAGTGTTGGGCTGAATGGAGGACATGCTTGCTTACTCTTACACTGTGTGGTCGACGGGATTGTTAACACAACTCTAGTTCTGTGTCACCCACATCTGACGTTAGAATGGGTCCCCATTGTGTGTATTGGAAATGAAACTATTGGCTTTAAAAATACCTGGTGTGTTAATGGTGTTTAATAAAAAATGACCTTAAAGTATATGTTGGTGTACAACAGGTTTGTTTTTTGTTTGTTTTTTCCTTTTGTTTTTTACAATAAAAGTGCACAAAGAAAAATGTGATGACCTGCTCATCTTTTTCCAGAATACTCTAATCACAGTTATTCTCAACCCAGGCTATTAGAAATATGTGAGACATTTCTGCAAATCAGCAAAGACAAATACATTTCACTGCAGACTTATTTTTTACGCAGTACCTTGCACAATGTGTTATTACCTCAACATATACCATAATGCATGATTGGTAAACAAATACATTTTAATGATTGCATCACATAATCTGATCTGTATGCACGGTTTTTTCGACATAAACTAATACAGTCGCATCCCAAGAAGTCATATAACTGACGTCTTGGGACGTCTTTTGACCATAAATACGTCTTGGGATGAGACTGCGCTGCATGAACTAGCTTGATTGTATCAGGAGTGTATTATTTGCTTTTTCTCACATTACTTAGGTTTAGGGCAAAATTTAGTGTTTGTGATACATTAATTTTATCCAAGATAAAGTATTAACATTTTAGCGCCTCAGATACATTTTATATGCTTCTATTAGCATTGCACATTTATTTTATTTATTTATTTATTAATTTTTTTTTTTTTTTTTACAATATTTTTGTTTTGTTTTTATTCTTTTTTTTAACTTCGGTTTATGAAATTATTGAATTTAGTCTCGGCTTCAGTAAACTCAACTACACAGCAAAGCAGATCCTGACAACAAACATTTTCACATAGTTGTAAGAGATTTTTCCAAACAATTTTTTTCTTGCAAATATCAAGACAAATTTGTGCTTACAGTGAGCAGTAAAATAGACACAAACCCTGCAGTCAACTCCGCAAGTCGGTTCTTTTTAGCAAATGTTCTTTTTTCACCACCTCATGAGTCTCTGGAGGTGCAGACACTAAATTGATCTTTTGAAATTATATTTTACAGACAGAGACTTCATGGCAGCCCAATTATACGCTATTCTGGCTGCATCAGTGCAATCGAGAACTAATAGCTAAGTTTGCAACCATCAGTAACAATTTACTTGCATTAAAAAATCGTTATGTAATACTTAACAGATCAGTGGTTGATGTACTTTCAAATAACAGCATGATAAAATATACTAATTTGTCATTTCAACCTATTTAAATATGCAAGAACTAATACTCAGTTAATAATTATTTGATGTAATAGAGTTAATGTCATTAATGAAACTGTTTTGGAGGATAATTTTATTTATGATGACATCTTGAAAACCTTAACCACAAATAGCACATTTTAATGAGCTTTCTAGGTATTAGTCGTAATGATTTGATTCATGAAATTCTAATGCTGCTTTCAAAGGCCATCTCGCCAGTCTGCTTTTGATTTGGGGAAAAAAAGGGCTCAGGGCACAATTTTAATGATGTTTGTACGCGCTAAACCGAACAGTGGGGGCATCTAAATCACATTCCATTATTGCAATTAACAATGCCACAGCTGTTTAGATTGATGGTCTAAACGTATATTAAATCTCTGCAGCATGCCTGATTTTCATGACTAAACCATAAAACTATCCAATTCGAATTGTAATAGCACAAGGGATATTCAAGTCAAAGGCTATGCTCAGATCATATACATCGTATAGTGCCATTTTGCAGCATGTATACTGTGCAGCATGTATACAAGCAGCCTCTTTAAGAGTGAATTGCCCTTGCTCTCTCTATCCCATGCAGTTACAATGCAAAAGGTCACAAATGAAACATAAATTAGGTAAAGAAAGATCACATTAAACAAGAAAATACATTGAAAGAGAAAAAAACATACCTGATATGAAACGCAAACAAATCTACATATTTTGGCAAAAATCTAAAATATAACTCTAAAGATAAAATGACAAAAAATACTTGCACAGATAAGTAAAATAACATTATAGACATGAATTGGAGTGAAAATATAGATAAAACCGCAATGATTACAACAAAGATTAAATTAGACTTTGAGGCACAAAACTTCACACACAGAACATTAAACGTATACCTGAAGTATCGTATCCACTGGACGATTGTCACTACCTGGTTGATATTGTGTTCATACATATGAGGCTACGTCCACATTTATCCGGATACATTTGAAAATGGGGTTTTCGTTTAAAAACGCTCTCCGTCCACACTAGCGTTTTCAGGCGTTTTCCGACGTTTCAGAGTGGATGAGAAACTTCTAAATTCACTTTACTGCGCATGCGTGAAACTTCACAAAAGCTCACTGAGATGATACAGATGGGAAAATAAATAATAATGTCATCGCACAATAACAGGATAATTTTATTTAGCAAAATATCTCACCATCACGGATGCGTCCAGGACGCATTCAGTCACCATATGTTTGGTCTAAAACGCAACTGCTCTCCTTTTTTGCCGCAGGACAGCAAATGTAAGTACATTATCTGTTATCTTTGGGGTACTGTGCTATGAAGAATAGCACATATTAAGTAACATAGAATGTAACATATTTTAGCAATAGTGTAAAAATGAATAACACATAACAGGCACAATACCGATAAACATGAATATCTATTGGTACTACATGGATCACATGACTAAACTTACGTCATAGTTTTGAAATACCTCCGGTTTCACTGTCCACACTACAAGGAAAACGGCGTTTTCAAATTTATCCACTTTGGAGAGCGTTTTCCAAACGATACGGTTTTGTTGACTTAAAATGGCGTCTCAGTGTGGACGGAAGGCCAAAACGGAGAGGAAAAATATACGTTTTTAAACGAAAACGTATTAGTGTGGACATGGCCTGAGATGTGTTAAAAGCATTTCGCAGTCTGCATGCTTACAATTACTTTCTTAGCAGAAAGGTTGGGGATATTTTTGAAGCTAATGAAACGGTGTCAAAAGTGTACTCATCATGGTTCATTGCTAAGGTGCCTGGTGAGGTTATCAGTTTATATTGAACTTGCATAGTTGGGTCAGTCTGCATCTATGCAAATACGAATTGCTTTGTGCCATTATTACTTCTTTCATACATTTCAAAATGTGTGTGCTTAGGTTAGGTAAGGTTCTTGAAATCCATGAAAGGTGAATCTGAAAACAAAAATTCAAGGCCCTGGAAAGTTTTTTGAAAATAAACATGCATAGATACAGGTCCTTGAAATTGTTTGAATTTATTTTGTGCAAGAAGTTTTCTGGAAAAAAAAGAAGATATTATTACATCCGGTCCGCTAATGTGTTATTTCGCCAACACTTCGTGGCCTATGCATAGTAGCTTGTTTGGTTTACGCTAGTTACGCGCATTTACAGTATGTGTTACATTAAGTGTTTCCCGTGTGAGGTACTTTGTGTTGTATGTTGCCATGACGTTCACATGTGCACGGAACTATTACCATGGTACCTCAACGTTTCACAGACACACCGTGAACCATCGCAAAAATAGACTGAAACCGCTGAAACAATGTAACCTTGCTCTCAGTTGAAATGTGACCCCACCAGGGGCGGCTCGCCCATAGAGGGCGCTGGGGCGCTGCCCTCCCTCCGACCTGTCTGTCTGTTTTTTTAATATATATTATAATTTATCATTTTGAAAAATAATCTGTGTTAATTATATGCTAATAATGGTTTTACTTTGAAAAGTGTTTGGAACTCACCAGAATGATATTTGCATTCACTTTCGTTACTTTTATCATGTTGGTGTAGTAGTATAGCCAATAGGCTGTCTTCTCAGGGCGCCAGTTCGCTCAGCCCCACAGTGCTGGAATTTAAGCCAATGGTTCCCCGGTTGCTATGCAAAAAAGTTTATATTTCGCCAATCAGCGTCGTCAAATTTTATGGTTTGGGGGCGCTGAAAATATCGTCCACAGTATCAGATTAGGGGAGTGCACCGTGCACGCGCACCACGGGATATTTTTTTACCTCAGATGAGAGCAGAATGGCAGCGCCAGTGACCTCGAGTGGAAATAATGTAAAGTTAGTCGTGGAAATTGACCTGTCTGTTTCTGTCACTGACTTACTCACTCACTCACTCACTCACTCACTCACTCACTCACTCACTCACTCACACACACACACACACACATTTGATATTAAAATAGTTATAGGAATATTAATACCTGTGTGTTTGCTTTTGATGTTTTTAAGTTCTGAGCTAGATTACTGTGTTTCATACTAGTTAAAATCAACTTTCTTCTCATACTTGGGTGTTACCCTCAAGAATGTTGTCCCACCCTCTCTTTCAGAGCCTTTTCTCTCTCTCTTTCTCTAGTATCAACACATTGTTATCCATTATCCAATTGTCAATTTGTCAAAAATATGTAGTCTACAGCTGGGGATTGATTAAACTAGATTGTTGTATTACCTATTATTTTTTGTATTACCTATATTATAATTTATCAATATTATGCGTTTGCACTTTTTCTGTCAGCACACAGAGCATAATAAACATGCAACTTGTTCATTATCATTAACTGTCAAATTGTTATTATTATTATTGTATTATTTGACCATTGGTATTGACTGGTTTAAGTTATTTTATTGGTATAGGTAAGGGCATGGCCTAAGGCCTAAAATGCACCAGAATGCAGGAAATCACATCTACTAAATTCAAAATTTTCTGGGGGGGGGGGGGGGACCCCCAGACCCCCAGACCCCCAGACCCCCCTCTTATTCAGCCCCCCCTCCTATATTTTTCACCAGCCACCACTGGTCCCCACATTAAGTCCTTGAAGTTGACTGTGTTGGACCTGGAATATCCTTGAAAGGTCCTTGAATTTGAAGTTAACCAAGCTGTCGGAATCCTGTTTGTAGCCATGTTGCTGTGGAACAGTGTGTACGAGGGTTTAAATGCTCCATCTGCCCTGTTTATTGTCAGGAATAAACAGAAGGTACATGTTACTCTGTCTTCTCCAATGCATAAACTTGTATTACTCGTTTTAGATCAAAGTAGATAATTGCAGATTAGTAAATCTTCGAAGCCATTTTGTTTTATATTGATCCAAAACCAGTGGAAGAACTTCCCAAGCCAGTCAGACAAAGAGCGTTTTTATAATAAAACATAATAGAATAGATTATACTTTTAAGGTCCTTGAAGGTAGGGGAAATATTTCCATAAACCTAACTGACAGCATATGCAAAATCTGTTCCTATGTTTTTCAAGTATACTGTAACATACAGATATGCAATGCAAAACACAATGTATATATATGAAAAGTATGTAGTCATTGTGTCACACAGTCAGTGTGCAGTATGGGCACCAGCTGCTTTGAGTGCTACAGTGCATCTCATCTTCAAGTTTTCGAACACGTCTGAGGGGACAAATGTTTTGGCACAGCAAGGACGATCAGCTGCCTCCCCCCTCTGTCTTCCTGAAGCACTGTCTTAAGGGCCTTTCGCACTGAATGCACTCTTGAATCAGAACTATATATCTCTATGGAGCTATTCACACCAGGCGCGAATAATTGCAGCGCGAAAAAGTGAGGTTTTTTTTTTTCATCTAGCGTGTCAAATTTTTCCCCCATTGCCAGGCGAAGAATCGAGCCATACATTTAGATTTGAGCTAAGATCACGAACCTGGATCAGCTTGTGTTGTACAAAAGGGTGAGATCTGTGGTGTGCAGGCGTGAATTATCTGAAGGCTATCTATCGTTTCACGTTTGGTGTGAAAGGCCCATTCGTTCGCGATTCGCCTCACTTTATCGGGTCGCGTTCAGTGTGAAAGGGCCTTAAGGCGTCTTACATCATGGACGTTGCAGGTTATTGGTCTGGCCACATCTGTAGGCCTCATTGCTCTTGCAGCAGGACTATGGCATGCTCACATAGGTGATCAGCGACCCTGAGCATCTTTCTTCTGGTGCCAGACAGTGGAAAGGTCTCTTTTGTGTCTTTATTGTAACATGTTGCATTTGTTGGCTGACTAGATATGGAATTACTTATGTGCCAAAAATAATGAACGTAACTTTTCAAGAAACTAATGAAAATATAAATTGAAACTGAATACAATATCTTTAAAACTAAAAAAAAAACAAAAAAGATTCCAGAGATTTCATTTACGTTTTTGAAGTTTTCATTCGCCATTCTAGGACCTCTTACATGGGCGGGGCTAGCAACAGTGTGTCCTTATTGGCTACTTAGTTTATGATTGACAGCTTCTTGACCTGGAAGTGAAGACGTCAGTGTTGTGTTGTGTGTACGTGTGCGGATGTGAACGTCTTTAAGCGCAGTTTTCATTTAATTTAATTATATTGCTATAAAGTTTATATCTGTATATCCAAGATTACTTCTCATTGAAGGAATAGTACAGACGAATGATATCATTATCATCAGAATAACTAATACTATTTGTAATACTGTACTTGCTTTTTGACTGATGCCATTGGACCAGAGCACTTATTGAACTTTGGCAATGTAAAGCCTTTTTTACCATACCAATAAAGCTATTTGAACCTGAAATAATAATAATAATAATAATAATAATTTCAAAGTGAACTTATCGAAGTGAACTTTTATGGATTCTGGTCTTTCCTATCACAACATAATTGCATCCAAGACTTTCACTTTGATACTTGTGCATATGCTGTTGAAAAATGTATTTACGATTTTAAATGTTAAAAGATAATATTAACTCAATGAAATTATCAGCATGATGAAAAAATAGCAACAAGAACGTTCTTTGTGTGAAATATGTAATGAAATGCCCTTTGAGGTCTGTATATCCAGCCCGTTCTCATCCTTTAACGTCATATAGAACGCTATATTCAAAAACGGCGCTATACTACGCACATGGCACCCTTTATCGTTAATATAACACGCGAACCCAAGACGTCATAAATCCTTTAGCGTGAATATGACACGCACACCCTACCACACACCTAAACTTAGCCCTCATAGCGCGTTTTATATTAACGATACCGATATATTAAAAACAAAAAGTTGCCTGCGATTTATGTATTTTCAGTTTCAAGATATTTTACTCAGGTAATTTATATTTAATTTATTTTTGCAACTTTCCTAATTGTAGCCCACAGATCATTTCACAAGATGTAAACAACACTGGTCCAGAAGCACTTCCTGTTTCAGTTTGTAACTGTTTTCTTTATTTCACATGTAAAGAAAACATCTTAAAGATGTTTGTTTAACTTTTTGATTCAGTTTTAAATGTTCTGTTGGTTGTATTTTATCTCAGCTTTTATGTAGTGTTAAAAAAACTGAAACAGGAAGTGCTTCTGGACCAGTGTTGTTTACATCTTGTGAAATGGTCTATAGAAGTAAAACTACATACTGTATGTAAACAATGACAGAGCCACAATGCTATCTTAAATTACATTACATCATGCTTAAAAAGAAAAGTAAATAAATACAAATAATTAAATAAAAAATAAAAACGTCTAGGTTACAGATGGAATCTCTGTTTCCTGAGAACAGGGAATGAGACAATGCATTCATGATGCTATAGGGAACACCCTCCACATGAAACGATGTCTGAAAAGATATCCAATCACGACAATTGAAATTGACTGTTGACAGCATATGACGTCACTATAAGTGTGTCACTTATCATCTGAATTTGACAGTTCATCTCCAAAGCATCACTAGTGATGCAGTGTCTCGTTCCCTGTTCTCAGGAAACAGAGGGTACAGTCGTAACCTTGACATTTCCTTTCGAAAGTCGTCGATGATGTTATGGTGAACGATGTACAATCCCACCATGCTGAGGGGAGTGCAAGCCAATTATGGTTTGTAATAGAAATGTCAGAACAGGCAGTTTTACTCTGAAATGCCAAGAAACCACTCCCCCTTTGGGTCACATACAGGCTGTCAGTGACATCCTTCCCTACAATCACTGCCCAAGCTATAAGCCTCAAAGAGGCCTCCTAACAAGGAAAAGCCTACCAAGGCCGCTCAAAGGCTTGGAACCAACAGCTTCCATGGAAGGAGTTCCTTTAAAGGAATATGGCCACGGGGTCCGAAAGGAGTCACTTTCTGAGGGGGACAGAAAGTCAACCCCACATGCCACCAGGGAGGCTGACCTGATCAAATTTACTGACCGAATCTTGCCAGCGACCTGTCTGTTTTCCTAAACAGTCTCTCACAAAATCAATAGTGAAGATCATAGAGACAAAGCATTCTGGTGTTTAGAACTTTATAAAATCACTTCTTGAAAGGCTTATCACTTGCCATAATTATTTCTTAGCTTTTTCAGGTGATTGCAAATCAGACAAAACAATCCCTAAAGACGGAAAGAGGATGGCTTATTCCCGTTTATACTTCTGGGTCGCACTACTTGACGTCATAGGCTGTCGCCGCTCAATTTCGATTGCTGTGATTGGATAGTTTTTCAGACACCGGTTCACATGGAGGGCGTTCCCCATAGCACCATCGACACAGTGCGAGTTCCCTTTCAAAAGGGAAATTATTTTTACTAACCAGAATCAAAATGTGTGCTGCAAATCCTAGAGTTGCTAGTTGATATCTAGCCTTCTCACTTCACTGCTGCAATCCAGGTGTCATACCGTTTCTCGAAAATCTAAAAGCACTTTCATTTCCAGCATCCAACAACCGAGCAACATTTTACCTAAATGTAATTTTCATATTTTTAATACCAAGGTTAAATAAATGATCAAAATCCTACTGTCCATTGATCGCCTCCCTCCGATGCTTTGAATGCACTTGACAACTAACCGGAAACGTCCAAGGAACAAAGACGTCACTTCCTTAAACCAGTGAATAGCCGTTAAAATGGTCTATACAACAGAGCACACTTCCAGGAAATCTTATAAGCCACTTAACTTTAACTTCCATTTCCAATGTGATTGGTAATGTGAACTGATTAATAAAATCTTTTCTATTACTTAATTTTCTAATAAACTAATAAAACTTTTACCCAGAGCTTAGTTAAAAATATGAAATTGCTATTTAAATTATATTTAAAAAAATAGGACATGACTCGCTGATATAAACATGCAATGAGGTGAGGTCACATGATAGCAATAGAGCATACTATTGTTAAAAGCATTTTTGTAGCATACTGTTGTCTTTCACATTGTATAGTGGATACTGTACAGTACGTTTTATACAAGGGTTCCATTTCAAAAGCAGTCGAATCTCTTCTTGCTTCCTGCAGAAAATCTATCATAGATGCCTTATTTTGTTATCCGTAAGACCAGCAAAAGCTAATCAGTATCGATTTTTTTCTCTCTTTTTTTAAGATATGGTGAGTTAATGAGGTCTCTGAGAAAAAGTATACACTGTATTAATAAAACAAAACTACATAATTGGAAGAAAAAAAAATACTCTAAATAGATTTGCTACAAACTGAGAAAGTCCCCTGTGATATTCAACACATTCTTTCTGTTGTGTGACTGTGTGGAATTTCTTTGAATTGCCATGAATTTAATTCCACTTCCTGTCATTCCAATTCCAATTCAACTTTCGGTGGGGCAATTTTTTAGTCAATTTAATTCAAATTCCAATTCATGAATTGAATGGAGGCCAATTCTGAAATTCAGAATTTTGCACAAGCCTGATTAGAATGGTTCAAATTATACTTATCTGACCGTTATCAGTTTGTAGCAGTAAATGAAGAGATCACAAGTTCCGTATGGAGTACCTCAAGGCTCAGTACTGTTTCTTTTCACCCTATACAGTACAGTATGCTACCCATGGGAGATACCATAAGGAAGCATTGGGATTAACTTTTCCTAGCCACATTTCCACTGTCTGTTTTTTTTTTGCCGTATACCTTGGTCCAAATCGGGCCAACTCGGGCTTGAGGAGTGGTTACGAACAGAGGTACCAGCTAACATCAGCATTAAAGACTTTTAACACAATTTTAGCTCAAAACTCACTTTCATGTTTGAATACCTTCTGTTTGCGATACAATGTGGATTCTGATCACCGTATAAGTCAGCAATATTTATACGCGATGCTATAGACTGTGCGTACTAAACAATCATAAGAAACAGACGAATCATATAGGCTACCACAATCATGTTTTTATTTGATATTTCAGTTTCATCTATTTTTAACAGACTGTCTGATATCCATAATTAGCTCCGGATATGTAATAAAATAAAGCAACTTCTAATTTTTGAGAGCTTCCTCTATTTCTCTGACTGAAAATATAACTGTATTGGGAGAGAGTGCTAATGTCATGGATGGAACAGGAGTCAGACATGGTAAGTAAAATAGCGAATCTTCGGTTGCGAAATAGCGAATCTTCGGTGGAAGCATGATGAAAACGAGAGAGAGTATCCGCTTTGCAAATCTTGCTTCCAGGTTGGTATGACACGGTAAAATCAAAGCGGGTAAAGAAGAGAGCCCATCGAGCCTGATGGGGATTCAGCCTTTTCGCTTCTCTCTGGTATTCCAGGTTGCAATGATCGGTTATAACCTCAAGCTGGTGATTAGATCCCTCCAGCCAATGCCTCCATTCCTCTAACGCAAGCTTGATGGCGAGCAGCTCCCGATTCCCAATATCATAGTTCCGCTCTGTTGGGGACAGCTTCTTAGAGTAGAAGGCACATGAGTGGAGTTTGGGAGGATCACCCAGCCGCTGTGATAGAACTGCTTCAACTCCTATTGAGGATGCGTCCATCTCATGAACAAACGGTTGATCTGGGTTAGGATGAACCAGGATGTGAGCAGTCAGGAAGGCTTCTTTCAGTTAAGATGGCTTCAGGAGATAAGGACGGAGACTTAGGCTGGCCCTTTAGAGACGAGGTTAAAGGAGAACTGTTGTGACTGTAGTTATTAATGAATCTTCTATAGAAATTGGCGAATCCCAGAAACCGTTGAAGATCCTTCACAGTAGAGGGCAGGGGCCAGTTCCGTATAGCTTCCACCTTCCTCTGGTCCATCTGCACTCCCTGTTGGTCTATGATGTAGCGCAGAAATTGCAAGTGGTGGTGTGAAACTCACATTTAGGAGTAGATGAGAATATCATCAATATAGACAACCACAAATCTGTTGATGCGGAGTGTCAGTGTGGAAGTGAAGTGACGAATTTGACCTCAACCCAGAGGTCTACCCTGGATGGTTTGAGATCTTGATGGCTTTGGACAACTAGTTTTTGATAACTATCTTTCTTTTGAAAGCCACGTTTCTAGCATCTGTAAAACTGCATTGTTTCATCTTAAAAACATATAGAATTTATGGCATATGCTCTCAGTGACAAATGTGGAAACATTATGAACTTCAAATGAGCCTTTAATGCATTTTAGTCCTTCACGTCTATCTCAAAATCCTGGCCGGTTGATAATACCTAGAATATCAAAATATATATAGCAAAATATTTCCTATTTAGCAACTAAACTCTAGAACAGTCTTCCTAGCATTGTTCAGGAACAGACACAATCTGTCAGTTTAAATCTTGACATCTCGTAACATTTCACTTGAAGGGGTGTACGTAAGACTAACATGACACCTTCATAATCATGACATGACACATTTGGTTTTATGCATGTTTGTGATAACTGTCATTACGTGTCATTCGCTCAATTATGACATTTTTAATGCAAATATTATAACCTGTCAGTGTCTTTGTCATGACAACTTGACATTACTAAGACAACACAACCTGTCATAAACATGACATAGCAGATTAATTATCAAACTTAAAAAAAAACACCTAGCTTTATTGGTTAACATTACATTAAACTGTCAGGTGGTTGGTTTTGATATGGCTGTCATGAAGCCATTATAACTTTTAATGACAAATTCAATTAGTAACACTGTAGTTGAGGTCACGAAAACTATTCATGACACAGTTATAATGGCCTCATGACAGCCAATGTCAAAACCAACCACATGACAGTTTAACTTAATTTAAGTTAAAAAGTTGTCATGACAAAGACATCTTAAACAATGTCATATTTGCATTAAAAATGTCATTATTCAGCAAGTGGCACTTAATGACAGTTGTCATAAACATGCATAAACCCTATTTCATATTCATGACATATGTCATGTCATGTCATGGTTATGAAGGTGACATATCTTATGCACACCCCTTCAAGTAAAGTGTTCTTTATCCTGGCATATACATATCAGTCTATATAATTCAAATCATGTAATGATTGTTAGGCTGCATAAATTAGGTCAGCCAGAACAGGAAAGCTGCTTTGCAATAATCTGCATTGCAAAAAGCGCTATTTAAATGAAAGTGACTTGACATTGTGCTGCTTGCATACTGGTAAAAAAGACATGGTGTTAGAAAAATGATGCAAATCCCCCATGTATGTGAACACACCCAACCTTTATTATTTTTTATTTATTTATTAATTTTTTGGACCGTGTAGGACGAGTTACATGCTGAAGCTTAGGGTTTTGTTCAAATCATGGGTTGTAAACAAACAACTCATTGACATGTACACACTCTCATCCTTGTAGGGAACAGTTGAAAGCAAGATCGTCTCCTGATGCAGATATTTTCTTATTTTTTACTTTTTAACAGACCCCCACTGTAACAACCATTCATATGGTTTGAGTGGACTAAAAATAAAACTCTTGCCCAGGTTTCCGAGAAACTGGCTCCTGACACAGATTAACACAATGCTCGTAAACAGCCCTGAACCCTGATGGCCTTGATCTGTTCCCCCATACATCCAGCACTCCCCTCTGGAACCTTGAGAAACGGAGCGGCACTGAGTGATTACCAGTGCACGCCGCCTCTTTAGTTGAACTTCCGCATGAGATGATGAAAATTTTCTCAACGTAAAGGGAAATTAATTGTTTGGTGTGTGGCTGCTTGATATAAAAGCACTCCCACCAGTCAATTCTAATAATGGTAATTACTAAGATTGCTTTGTGCTAATTACCATGCAGTATTGTAACTACAGAGGGCTTGTTTGTGAGGCCAACCCTCAGTCTGCACATTAGGGACCAGTGTTGGAATACGTCACTTTTAAAAGTTACATGTTATACTAATGATTTTTCTTTCTTTTTTTTAAAGCAATTAATTATGTTACGTTGATGTATTTTATATATGGAAAGCAATGAATTAGCAATTCTGAGGAATAGTAGTTACAGGCCCTGTATTCAAACCAGTCATCATAAAAGGAAAAACTGAAGAGCAGGTCTCAAATTTGAAATACTTCAGACCAGTAATTGCAGCCCGGTCTCATCCCAAGGCATCATATAGGTCAGTGGTTCTCAAAGTGGGGTCAGCGGACCCCTGGTGGTCCGTGAACTATAGCCAGGGGGTCCGCAAAATAATTTATAACAGCCTACCGTTTTTATTCCGGGCTATAAGTCTTGTTTTCTTTATCATCTAAAAACATGCTATTTATTCCTAAGTAACTTATATAATGCATTTAACGTCAAATAATACAAAGTAGATAGTTAAAGGTTTCTATAGATAGATAATCTATCTGTATTTCTTATGTCTGTGCGTCAAGTAGACTTTTCGCTCTGGTTGATTTTGCGGAACGTGCACCAGAAAGGAGGCAGCGAGACGGCAGGAACCCGCAGGTTGTTTTCTTTAATTTTGTAGTCATTTATAATGTAGGCTATACACAAATAAAAAAAAATGGACACTTTACCATTTCGAATGATGTAGTCTTGTCTTATCTGTATGACCATTAATAAGAGTACCTATTCCTGTTTCCACTGCTGAGGAAAAAAATCCGACGTAATTGCGCCAGTGTCTCACTTGCGGATACAATATGTCAGTTTTGTGACATATTGTGTGCCTCCTAGTGGTCTAACCCTAACACTGCCACTGCTAGATTTGACATTAGAAGTCTGATCATTATAAAAGTGCATAGGAACAGGCCCGTACCCACAACTGAGGTTGCAAGGATCACTTTAAAAAAAATTAACTAGGGAGGTTGTGCACTTTACATAATATATTTATATATAGTTTACTTATAATAATTGTGTTTTTTGACTTTACATGTTTGTTTGTTTTTTTTTCTATTAACATCTATGTAATTGTGTCTCAACTTGACAGTACAAAATCCTAATTGTGTTGTCTAAACACAAACCATTTCTGTTAAGTAAAAAAAGTGTACATCCAAGTGTACATCCGGCAGTATAGTGCGAGCCGACTGCCATTTTGCCCGAACTTAATTTTATTGTGTTCAATCTGCTTAAATCTACGAACAACTTAAGTTTACTTAATCTGTTTGTGTTGGATTGCATGATTGATTTGTGTTGCCTTAACTGAAACTGGGCAGTGCTTTTAGTTCCCAGCATGCTTTGCATATGGTTGAATTAAGAGAGAATAAATGTTAAAATTAAGTGTTATTTTATGTTTTTTTTGATAAATTTAGAAAAGGGGAAGACTTGATAGTGTGTAATAGTGTTTAATGTTAAATTACATTGGAATTATTAAACCATTTAAATTACAGTGGGTTACCATTGTGGAGAAGAGTGGAGCATTTTGTTTGGCTGTTGACTGATTTCATTATTTTCAATTGCTTTGAATGAAGGAGCATGTAAATCTTAGCATTCACGATGCTAATATGTGCTACTGCTAGCAAATAGCTAGCTAAAGTGTATCAACTTAATTAAATGTCACTGAATCAAATGAAATATAAATGGATGAATGAATATAATAAAATGCCTTTGAATCATGTCAGGAAGCCTATAAAAATTCACGTTGAGACTACTTAAATTGGGTAATTTAAAATTACATTATTCTATTATGTTGAAGTTACATGAACAAATTATGTTTGTTTAACGTAATTCAGTTATGTGGAACCTGTTGACAAATTAAAATTAATTAAAGCCAACATATATTTTTTTTGAGTGATGTACATCGCAATGATAACCGACCTTCTTGCCTGAGCTGCTTCAGGAGAACAAGAAAAGCTCGCCGATGTCAAAATGTCAGAGATGAACCTAAAGTAGGCTTATGTTCAGAAGTTGCAAGCCGAGCGCGAATCCCACACAATGCTTCAGTTAATGGTCATACAATGCGAGATAAGATGTAGGCCTAAATAGCTAAACTAAACAGCTGTTTTAGATAGAAGTTTTAAACAAACGACTGAAACAATCAGTTTGCAAAGTATTAATCAAGCTCAGCTTTGGGAAAGGAAATAGACAGGTCAAGAGAAGCATCCTGTGCCCATGAGATTAACATTATGGATTCCTATTTAACATACTGTATAGGCCTACTACTGTATGTTTCTTAGCCAGTGATGCCGGTAACACGGTAACGCTAAGTAACGCGTAACTAAGTAACGTGTTATTCTAATTTGACCCCTTTTTTCAGTAACGAATAAAAAATTAAAAAATGTAGATTATGAATAGTAAGTTTTGTCACAGTGTTAACTGTTAAATATGTCAGGTCAAGAAATTTTATAGTCTATATTTTAAATTTTTATAAAGACAAGTATTTATGTTAAGTGAAGACAAGAAAGGCTGTCTTTATTTTATTTTTTATAAAAACAAGTATTTATGTTAAGTGAGGTGAAGAAAGACTTAAGTTGAGTCAAGAAAGACTGTTTTTTTTTGTAAAACATGTTTTTTTCAGGAAATAGTTTTTAAGTTAAACTTTAAATGACAGGAGATACGTAGATTGTTGATGTTACTGTTAAAAATACACTTCCAATAAAGTGAATGTTGGCAAAACCGGTTATCATTTTTATGTTGAGGTCGTGTGTTTTTTTTTTTTATGTTGAGGAATGTAACTAATAAAAGTAACTTGTAAGTAACTTAGTTACTTTTAAAAGCAAGTAACTTGTAAAATAACTTGGTTACTTTTTCAAAGTAACTGTGGCAACACTGTTCTTAGCTAATTACAGTGGATACATTCTCAAATTAACAACACACGCACCTATTAAACATATTGCCATTATCATTGTATAAATATAGGCTTTAGGCTTTATTTGTGTGCAGAATAGGCCTAATTCTTGAAACATTTTTCATTTAAGACCATTCCTGTTTGTAATGTGTGATTGTGTTGATATAAGTTTTGATGTAGCCTACATGTGAACAACAATCATATACATTCTGCATTTCCATTTTGTATGTGGATCATTCATTGTAAAATATAAACTGACATCTTGACAAAAAAAAAATAAAAAATGTATTCCACATACCAGTGGTCTAACCCTAACCCTACCCCAGACCTACCGATAACCGAAGTGTGTTATATTGACGCTGAAGGGTGGCATGTGCATCGGATTTGTCACCTATATGACACCTTAGGATGAGAATGCGTTGGTTATTGATGATAAACTTTACTTTGAAAGTAACGTAGAGTCCATTCACTAGAAGGCAAAACAAGGCCTTGGTCCAGTAGCGGAGATAGCGTGGGTGCTTGGGTGTGGCCACCTCAGGGCGCCGTGCCAATTAGGGGCCCCTCAAACGCCGCCGATCTTGCGTCACTGGACAGGAACGGGCCCAGGCAAAGTACAGTTTGTACTCAACCAGAATATTACTTTTATCGTTCCTGTGGTGGTAAATTGCGGGTGTGTATTTGCTGCCTTTTACCGCTAAGAGGAACTACAATCACAGACTTTGAAAAGTGTCAATTTATTCTCTCTATTGTGTAATCTGTAGTAGATGAATTCAAGTGAAACATTGTAGGTAAACAAATTCATAATCATAATACTGACATTACTGAAATTTAATAAAATAAATAATGAAACATTTCTAAAAAAAATTAAATATAAACATATTAGGCTATATCAATGAGGTATTACAAGAGCATAAGAGACTTTATCATAACAGCATTCAGACGGTAGCTTTGGGGTCAATTTGATTCATTTATTTGTTCTGGAGGATAGTTAAACAGACAACAAAATGGTACGAAAAAAAACGTCTTTTTTTTTTTTTTTTTTTGAACGGCACTTGGCCAGTTCAGCACCAGTTCAGTTCAAATAAGATCACTGGACATAAATAACACTCACTTCAGGCCTTATTTGATTGCTTTATGGAAAAAAAAAAATGGCCATTGCGATTTTTAAGCATTATACCAGATACTATTTATATAGAGACATGCCACTTCCTCAATCCTTAATTTGTATAGGGAAAACCCGTAACACCAAAGATGGCGGTTGTATGCAAATGCCCCTCCCCTCCCGCTGGACAGCCAATCATCTGCTTTTAACGGTCAAGCTGGGAAACATTTAAATACGTTACTGTTTGAAAAGGCGGCAGATTTGATATGCAGTGTAGTCTCCCAGTAGTTCCAGATGTTTCCCGCAGATTGATAGAGGCTCGTTGATGCCCGCAAATTAGTTCAAATCTCCCGGAACCTAGAGCGACCGAGCAAGAGCGCGCGCACATACTGTGTTTCAAACTGTGCAGCGACAGAGCGAGAGAACCAGGGCCTGAAATTAACACCCGACCACCTGCCAAATGCGGGTGAATTTTGCTATTGGCGGGTAACACTGTCAATCTACCTGCCACATTGGCAGGTAGCCAATGAGAATTGTCCATTCAGAATGGACAATAAAGTTAAACTAAACTAAACCAAACTACATTTGTGTTTCTTTTTTCTCATTGTCTATTGTCTAAGCTGGTCTTACCATATACAGTCAAATAGATGTTCAGTGTTCTGACCTTTTTACCACTTGTGTCAATTTCTTTTGAAGAACTGGTATAAAGGGCCAATAACAAAACTGAAAAATGAATTGGTGTGATGTAATTTCAAACAAAATCAGGTCAAAATGAAGTTTGTTTCTGGGGTTCGAAACAGCTTGGCATCTAGCAGCATGGGTGGCATTAGGATGTTCACTAACAGTACATCGTCGCACGGGTGATTCAATCTTCTTTTTACCCATAAGCGAAGAGCAAAAAAGATAAGAGAGGCCATTTGTAGACTGAATGTGTCTGGCTTCTGGTGTCATCTCCAGTTATTTTTAGCTGTACACAACAGCTTGTTATGCTGCTTGGAATTGCAAACTGTTATTTCTTACCATACTAATTGAATGTATTGTCATAATTGTAAACACATTAGTTTGTAGCACAGATATTTTTCTACCAAAGCTTTCAAGTGCAAAATAGGACATGACAATATAACTTCACTAAAAAACAACAACAACAACAACAACAAAAATACAAAAAAATAATAATAATGAAATTATAAAAACCTTTCTGCACCGGTCTGAAATTTCACTTAAGCAGCAGAAAATGTCAATGCAGAAAAAAAAAAAAAAAAAACACTGATTACATGTGTCAAATCTTACATCATGCATACTCTGCACTGACACTGTTGTCACGTTGATAAAAAAGCAGTTTGTTTATTTTATTTTATTTTATTTTATTTTATTTTATTTTATTTTATTTTATTTTATTTTATTTTAATTTATTTTATTTTATTTGCCTGAGTCAGGCCGGGTCCAAATGTTCCTGAAAATATGGTCTCAGATTTGGACCTTCAGACATGCTTTTTTTTAAGATTAAAAGTTTAGAAGAAGATTAGAGGCACTGTTACAAGGGAAAATTAAAATATTAAATAAACTTTGAAAGCAGTTTAAGTTTAAAGTAATCTACATATAATAAAAATAAAGTTGTTAGTTTCAGACAAAATAAATAAATAAATAAATAAATAAATAAATAAATAAATAAATAAATAAATAAATAAATAAATAAATAAATAAATAATCAACCTCTGGAACATGAAAGAATAAGCTGAAGAAATGCCCAAGTTCAAGAGATTGGGTGTTTGAACAATCCTTGAGGTTTTTATATGCATTAAAATGACATGTGTGTAAGATGGAACAGTGTATTTTTTTTGGATGAGAGACCTGTGACCGCAACACTTGATGCTGACCATTGCTGCCCTATATTACCAATGACTGGGTCTGTCTCTAACTATACAGAAGGACACTTAACAATACAACAGTGCAGTCGGCAATATTTTTTTGATCATATTCACTGAAACCAACACTATGCCCCGACAGAACAACATAAATCAACCGGTTCTAACTCCACCTAAAGCCTGTTATTTGTTTGGCAAAATTCCACTGCTCCTGGTTCTTCTGGTCCAATCAGCGCAGTCTGTGCAGGGCTGTGTGAGATCTGACTGTCAATCGCAGTTCATGCACACGCCACAGATCCCCCCTCCCCCCTCGCACACGCCACCTTACAATATCACATGCACGCCTGAAGTTTGTATTTGTATTGGATTTTACGAAGCGTAATGGCGGAGAGAAATTATAATAAGCTTCTAATTCCTTGGTTAACAACCTCTAGGAGGTCCAAAACAACCAAGGAAAAGAAAACACCTGTAGTGCTTGGTGGTAGTGGGGGAGAGTTGTAAACAGTGTTGTAGTCGAGACCACCTCACTCGAGTCCGAGTCGACACCGAGACCAGAGAGAGTCGAGTCCGAGTCAGGACCGAGTCCATAGAGAGTCGAGTCCGAGACCAGAGACGGTCGAGTCCGAGTCGAGACCGAGACCAGTGAGGGTTGATTACCTAATTTACTTTTATTTACTTAGATAAATCCTTTTTTTTTTTACTGAATTTACTTAGAGTTTAAAAAATATGATCAGTTTAGGGTAAAAAGGCCACATAGTAGGTGGTGTTAAAAGTAATTTTAATACAATTTGTCATGCGCAGTTGCGCACTAGAAAATCACCAATCACTGGATGTGTCAATCAATTTAAAGAAATATTTTATTAACATACATTAATAATCATGAAAAATATTTTTAATTGAACTCGAGTGGACTCAATAATTCCGAGTCCTAAAAAAAAAAATGTTCGAGTACGAGTCAATTCCGAGTCCAAATGGACACGAGTCCATGACAAGACCAAGACCATTAAAATATGGTCTCGAGACCGAGTCCGAGACGAGTCCGAGTCTCGAGTACTACAACACTGGTTGTAAACAGTCCAAATTTTGGCTAAGTCCCCTCAATCTGCCAGACTTGCTGACTGCAGCTTTCAATATAACAGACTTCAATAATTTTTAACAAATGGTGGTAGGATTTTTCAGAGTAATATCTCAGATAGCTCACTGCAACTGCTGTTGTCAGCAAACATGTAGAGATAGCTCTGCTAGCATCACATAATCACTGATTTTTAACAGTGCTGACAGTTAATCGCTCATTTTTTGGGGAGCTAAGATGAAAGACATGGGGGCTAAACTGCTCTAAATAGGGTTTAGTGACGCTTATGGTTTGCGGTCATTATGTAATGACTGTATCCTTGTCACTCTGTGCAAAACCACTTTGAAATCCAACAGGGTTTGGGGAGGGCCATATATTTTGCGGTTGTCAAGAGAAATTTCAAATCCACGCTAAACTCGCAAAATATTTGCATAATGTAGCACCCAGATGTCAGGTTTCTTAAAAGTCACTTTAGCTATAATTTGATATCTTGTATTTTGATAAACTGTGCGGCCAGGTTAATAAACTTTCGGTATGTTCTCATTTGGTTGGTGCTGTGAGTTTTACTTGTGTTGAGGTGTGGAAACAGAGCTTTTTCTGTTTGGATGAGTCAGACATCACTGTATAATCACACCACGAAAGACAGACAGCATGGAAATAACACTTGCCAAGGCAGTTTTCACAATCAACCTTGAGAGCATGAAGAGTTATAAAGAAACTATGTTTTCATTTTCTCATGTAAGCTGTCTGTCAGTTCTGGTATGCCATCATCAGGGTTGTTTGTTTGCCATTGCACTTCAGCTTCCCTTCTTTCAAGGACCCACAGGATGGACAGTTCTTTTCTTTTCTTTTTTTCGACTACTCTTTAAGCAGACAGTCAAAACTGAAATTTGCTAGCTTCATTATACATTGCTTCAGTGTTCTTTGTCCTGTTTTGTCTATGGCTTATTTACATATCAAAAGTAGGATGGTATTATCATTCAAAATAAAACCAAAATCAAGTTTCTGCCAAACGACTGATTTAATTTTAAAATATGCCACATGCTTCAGTGATTTGAATATGAGATCCATGCCAAAAATACAGTTTCTCATGGTCATTAATATGCACAATATTGTTACCATGGACACTTCAAAATACTGTGAATAGCATATTAACAGATAACATATTAGTGTAATTGATTAAATTAACTCAATTTGTGACAATTTCTGTCACAAACTATATTTCCCATGGTCATAATGGATCTTCATCAGCACTCCATTCACCACACTATAAAACCCCAGCACACACACACACACACACACACACACACACACACACACAGTCATGGTCTGGCCTCGCCTTGAGCAACAGACGTACCTGAATAATCACCAACGCTATATCCTTGATATCACTCGATTCATCTTCTAGTCTCTGTGTCTGCTCTAGTGATGTAAATTCTGATTCATTTCCTCAAATCGGTTCTTTCAGACAGTTCTTTCAATGAACCTGTTAAAAAAAGAGGCAACACTTAATTTTGATGACTTTGATAACTTTGCAACATGACAACTCTCAGAGTATTAGTAGACTGCCTGCTTAATATATGCAAACCAACCCGATCTCACGACCAAGTCGTACGAATTCGACGAATGATTAAAAAGTGGCTAATTCGTAACAATTCATACGACCTCACTCTTACGAATTAATAAGATTTTGCTAAATCGTACATATTTTACGAATTGGCCAATTCGTATGAATTCGTACGAATGACCTACCCCTTACCCCGCCCCTAAACTTAACCATCACATGGGTTTAGACAAATCGTACGAATTAGTACGAGTGAGGTCGTACGAATTAGTACGAATTAGACACTTTTTAATCATGCGTCGAATTCGTACGAATTGGTCGTGAGATAGTGTTGATGCAAACTCTTTATTGTGATTGTCCCCCAAAAGCCATTCTACTGACTATAAGTAATGTGTCAAGTATGTCACCTTACTCTAACCCAGAGATGTTCACAAGTCATTTTTGGAAGTTTGAGTCAAGTCTTTGAGCTTGAGTCCAAGTCAAGTATCAAGTCTTTGAGGGGCAAGTTCAAGTCAAGTCTCAAGTATTTTGCCATGTGATTTGTCCCCCTGCTGTCCCCCACAAATTTGAAAAACGTGCTGAGAGACACAAAAACACACACCAAAAAAAAAAAAAAAAAAAAAAAACAATGAGAAAATCGGAATTAGAAAATTTTGTGACTATTTCACAAACTACCGTGAGTGTGTTGCGACATTGTATATAGTCCAATCTTCAGCTAACACATCCATCTAGCCATCGGACCTGGTAAAATATTAACCTAAGTCTGTCACATTATATGGATACAACACTTTGTGATGGTTAGCTTGTTACTGTACCTGTGACGATATATGCTTAATTTAACTTCTCTTTCCCACTATAGACCATCTAAGTGGGACCACTGACGTTTTGCTGGACCCCAAAGGCGTTTAATAAATCTGTAAAAGCTGCCCCTAACGCATAATTTGTGTTTTCTACATGTATATTAAAATCTCCAACAATTATTGCTTTATCACATTGACCAATAGATCTGAGAGAAAGTCTGTAAACTCTTTTAGGATATCAGCATAGGGCCCTGGAGGTCTATATACAGTAGCCAAGGCTAGATATAATACGGATTTCTTTCTTGCATCTAAGAGTGTAACATTTAGCACAAGTACTTCAAACAAATTAAACCTGTGACCTGTTTTCTGAGTAACATTTAGAATATCTCTATAGACCTTATGTAGCAGTGCTGCGCTCATTGTCTTTTGACTTCCGGTCTGTATTTACACAGCGATCTTGCATAGGTATGAATGAACTGCTCTTAAAAGATTTCCCGGTCGACATTTGTTAAGGCATCTGCTTTACAATGCTTATGATAAACATTACAATGCTCATAATAACTTTTGTTAACTCTACAATAAGTAAATTCACTTCACCAGCCAATTATTCCTCGACAGCGATGCCAAAAACGCAAAAACGGAAGTTCAAAGACAATATTCTAAAGATGACGCCGCCCACGTTTCTCTGGTGCATAAGGTCTATAGTTTGTTGCAACACCGCCGCCACGACGACCGAAACGGGGCTCATGCTTATAACAGTATCCTGGTGGAGTAGACTCACCGAAATCCTCATTTGGTTTAAGCCAGGTTTCAGTAAGACAAAGTACATCGAAACTATTATCTGTGACCATTTTATTTACAATAACCGCCTAAGGTGTGAGCGATCTAATGTTTAGAAGACCTAGCTTTAGAAATTGTTTTTGTTCACTGATGTTGAGATTTTCTGGTTTAATTACAATTAGATTTTTCCTAGATCCTACAATAGATTTATTGTTCGGCCTCACTAAACGAGGAATAGACACAGTTTCTATATAATGTACTACACTACTTATGATATCAATTAAGTTGGGACAGCAAAGACTGTGATTTGGACTTTGACTTACTAGTCATATGGTGTGTAATGCCTTGGAGATTTTGTCCAACAGAATAACCGCTCTGATTCTGCTGGGGTGCAGGCCATCAGTACGGTAGAACCTATAGGTCACTCCCAGAACAGATTCCAATTATTTACAAAGAGAAGTTTCTGTTCATTACAACATGACATTAACCATTCATTTAGTGCAAATAATTTACGTCCTTGTCGGTACGTGGGAAGTGTTCCAGACACAATGATCGTTGCTTCAGGCGCTGTGCTGCATGGTACCGGCTCCTGTAGTCCTTCTTCAGAACCTCCGACTGCCGCAGGCTGATGTCGTTCACTCCCGCATGCTGCTCAACAGCTCCGACCAGGGGCGAAAATTTCATCAAAATGTTGGGGGGGACAATAAACATAACAATTCTCAAGAGCAAATTTCGAAGGGGACACCAATAATACAGGCAAAAAAATACAGAGGAAAGCCTTACCACTATTATTAGTGTAGCATGGAGACCATTTCATTATACTTCTTAATTTCTTTCTGGTTTAAGCCAGCGGCGAATCTGTTTACATACTCTCCTCACGTAGCGCAGCGATTTTATTTAATTCATTGACTCATTCTTTAACTATATTAAATGATATAAACCAACTAAATCACAGTGAAAGCGTTACAATCTAAATGCACAGCGCACCCGGACTTTCTCACCAGTGTATGGCCAGCAATATTGTAATGTTTAATGACATGAAGATAATGTCTGTTCTAAGTTATTATTGTACTGTACAATTAAAAACAATCGTTCCTGAGTCTGCAGTCTGAAAACTTTACCTCAGAGCATCCGTTTACTGAATGAATTGAGAATCTAACCTGAAAAATCCAATAACACCAGCAATTGTCATTCAAGCAGCTGATTTCTGTAAATAAATGCTAAACTAAATGCATATTACAGCATAGGGCGAAGTCAGGATCCGTCAGCACCGATTTGAGACAAAAATAATTTAAATTGTATATAAAACTATGTAAATGGCACTCTGTGGCGCAGCAGGGTTTTGAACACGGTCCTGAGCCGTTGCTGGGCGCCGCGGACAGACGCCGAATGGCGCCGCTGGTGTGTGTACCGAGAATAATGTGTTCGAATTGTAAAGACGTGGCGCTGCGCGACGCTTCTCGTCCGGTGTGTGCGACCCCTTCAGCTTGATTTTGATTACTGGAGTTCCACAACTACTCAAAAACTATGTTTTTCTCTCCCGCCACCGGAATGTGTGTGTCTGAGGTAAAAGGGACGGAGGCGTCTGAGGTAAAAGGGACGGAGGCAGTGGACCAATGCACTGTGAGGCAAGGGAGGGGGGGTCTCAAAATGTTTAGAACGCTTTTTTCGATATTGCCCCGTTTGCATTTGTGTTATTTTATTTCTTAATTATTTTGAGAACATATCATTACATTATTTACAATACACATATTTTAATGTTTTTTTGGGGGGACAACCCTCAGATAGGGGGGGTCCTGACCCCCCCGACCCCCCCGCGATTTCCGCCTATGGCTCCGACGCGCGCATGGAACGGTCGTCGCGTTCCGACTCGCGAAGAGGAGAGAAGTGGTTCCGGGTGGAGATCTCGAAGACCGGGAGGGGCGGAGAGGTTCTTGCTCTTGTCCTGGCTTGTGTCTTCCACTGTGGGATCATCCAGGGTCCATGGTGTTGTGTCGGAGCCGGAGTGAATGAAGCCAGGGATGATCGTGTCCTGGGTGCTTGCGTCCTGTGCAGAGAAACACACAAAGTAGACAAGGTCGGAGTAAAAAAGTTACTAACCACTGACTTGTGAGAAGCTCGGCTTGCCTCTCTTGTAGATCACGGATCTGCTTCTCCATGGACTCCAGCACTAACTGCACCGAATTCAGCTCAAATGTGTCCTCACCTGCACTCAGAGGTAATGGCGATATTGTCACAGTGTCTGGGTGTGTTCCCTTGTTTATCCACTAGATGTCCTCCTTGCCCACGGTGTCGTTCACTTAAACAAGACTTCGCGGTCAGTGAATGAATGAACATGGTATATATCCACAAGTTTCCGAGGGGTGCTCCTGTAAAAAAATTAATTGGGTGAAACTTCTGGTAAGGCGGCGGAAGTAGCATTCCAATGGTAATTTGTGTGTTAGTTAGCGAAGAGGCTAGCTGTTTTTCGGAGAATTATTTTACTATTTAAAGACGCAAATCTTTATGAGAGATGTCGTTACGGAGCTCAGGGACAACATGTGCTGTTCGCAGTTGTATGTATTGTTTTTGAACATAAAAAACAATTGTATGGATTGTTTTGAACATAAGCCGAAAACGAAAATCAGAGTGATCCTGCCAACGACTGTAACGTTAGTTTCCATCACCTCCCAAAAGACGACGAATCTTCCTGTGTACATTTGTTTAAATTCTTAATATTCTATAAAATCTATCAGCATGTGTTTGGCTGTTTGACAGAATACCAAATGTGCCAGTTAATGTATTCAAGCAGCACATTCATTTAGAATTTTGAATAAACTCCAAAGCACAATGACTAAGTGTGTATTTTTTATTTCAATTGTTTGTCAGCTCGCACAACTGTTTGTCACCATGCCTTGATGAGTATTGATTATTAATAATGTTATTATAATACTCCCAACCAAGTAACTGCGGAGGGTAAAGGTACTGTTATTTCACCCTTTTTAATTTCGTTGAGGTTGTGTTTCCACATCGTTTGGATCGCTATAACTTGAATGACTGTCAACTGTTGAATGAACGAGTGTGAAGTATGTCAAGTCGCGCTTTGTTTACTTCGAACCGGAAGACACGCCCACTTTTGACGCAAGGCCTCATGGGGCGTAGGAAACTTGTGGATAGACAGACTAGCAGGATGAGACACAGGTGAATGCAATCAATGAATGAGGTACAGGTGAATGTGATCAGTGATGATGAGTCCAGGCAGTGAGTGCTGGGAAATGTAGTTGTGAGTGAAACATGAACATCTGGTGTGGAGTGCCCTCTGGTGACTCTCAAGGGCACTCCACCTGGTGACCGTTACAACGGTTCAGATAATCCTCCCAGAAAAAAAGATAATTAGGCATTCTGTGTTCATTGAGGTGAGATGTGCCAGTTCAATGAACTCTGAAACATAGTCCTCGATGGGCCGATTCTCCTGACGGAGACGCAAGATCTGGACATCTGGGTTCCTTATTGGCATGGCTGCTGGATCTCGGTGCGGCGAAGTCTTGTTTAAGTGAATGACACTGTGGGGAAGGAGGACATCTAGTGGATAAACAAGGGAACACAACCAGACACTGTGACATAAATGAGGTACAGGTGAATGTGATCAGTGATGATGAGTCCGGGCAGTGAGTTCTGGGAAATGTAGTTGTGAGTGAAACATGAACATCTGGTGTGGAGTGCCCTCTGGTGACTCTCAAGGGCACTCCACCTGGTGACCGTTACATATATATTCGCCATTATAACAGATGAACAGTAAATAAGTAGAGATACTACCAATATCACTACTAATTTAGGACTGAAATTCTGGTTTGAACCTTTCAGTGATATGGGTATAAAAAGACGATCTATAGGCGGGCGGCCACACGTGCAATGCTAGCGGGCTTAAAGGAGTTGTAGTTCACTTTTAAAAAAAAACTTTTGCTGATAATTTACTCACCCCCATGTCATCCAAGATGTCCATGTCTTTCTTTCTACAGTCGAAAAGAAATTAAGGTTTTTGATCAAAACATTCCAGGATTTTTCTCCATATAATGCACTTTACTGGTAACCAAACGGTGCACAGTCCCACTCGCAGTCCCCAATGTCTGAATTATGTCGGATAGAAATTAATTAGCCCACATCTTGAAAAAATATCCCTTTAAAATAGAAATTAAATATATATATATATATATATATTAATATAATTCATTAGTTTTATCAATAGTACGTTAAAAATAAATTAAAAAAAAAAACACCACCTCTCTTGTACGTATTTTGTGATCGTTTCGGAGCTGCCCAAACCGTTTCATGAACATTGCATACGCAAACTACATCTCTCAGTTGGATAAAGAAAACCAGTGTCGCTAATTAAGTTTTGATAAAGATGATTACATCTCATATAGAGTTGAATAGTAATAACCACAGAATACAGTTTTTTGTTAATAAAAAAGGGGTTTGGTGGCTTGCAGTATTGATTTGGAGAGGATGGGGGCCTTGGAGTAAAATATCTAAAGAATATGTAAAGAATGAAGCAGCTTTATAAACTATTTGAATTTGCTCAACAACTTAACATATAATCTGCATGCACAATAAACTATAGTAACATTTATTTACATCTCTCGGCAGAAAGCTTTTTGCAGGTTTTCATAAAATATTTAAAAACAGTTGTCATAAAAAGCATATTTCCAGCATGTGCCTCAGGCTTGCATAGTATTGTCAACTCCACAGTAATCTCCTACAGTTGGTTGAACAGGCTAATGCGGTTCTTTTCGAGTCGGACGTGCTAATTCGGCTGTGCGAGTTCAATTCAGTACGATTAGTGAACTGTCTTGACCAGTTACTTCCTGAGAACCGGCTCAAAAGAACGATTTGTTCAAGAATCACTAGTCTGCTCCCAGTGATCCTCTCTGTTGTCGTCTTGTCTGCACTCCATTCTCCGCCTGCAAAAGATAAGACTCAAGTTATCATTCAGTTTGTTCCATCGGCAATCTGTCATCCAAGTCAGGCCTTGTGTTAATCATTGGCTACCCTTGCTGCAGTTTTCCTGTTCTCTCTCATTCATTTGTCTGTGTCCACCATGACATTATCCTAGTTTCATTATGTCAAGATTCATGGCCCAAAAAGATTAATCTGGATCAGAATAACAACATATTTTGCTGTCCACGACCAGGCAATCCATCTTAATTTTGTGCCAGTTTATCAAAGAAACATTGGATAAGATCATCCTAAACCAGACACAATTTTGGTGACACTGTATTTTGGTAGTTCATTTTAGACATTCTACTAACTATAAATAACTTTGCAGCTAGCTGTCATGAGAGGATTAGTATAATGTCTGTTTAATATCTGCTAAAACTTTACTATTATGTTCCCCAGACATTCTAATGACTGTAAGTAACTTGGCAACTACAAGTCAAATAACCTTAACCCTAATACCTAACTTATAACCAACAGTCTACTGACAGTCTACAACAGCCCACAAATACTCTAATGAGAGTTAGTTGACATATAGTTGCAGTTACTTATAGTTAGTAGAATGTCTAAAGTGGACTATCGAAATAAAGTGAAAGTTTTTTTTATCGGAAGCCCAGCTTAAAGCTTACAACCAAGTTATTTTTATAACCACCCCACTGAATCTAATTCTACGAATTCTTATGGGATCATAAGTAATACTGTTTTTTGTTTTTTTTCAAATTCCAAATTTTACTAGCATACTGATGAAGACCAGTCCATTTTGTGCCCTGTGAGAAGCATGTCTGATATAGTGATGTATGCTTAAAATGAGCACCATACTGTAAATGTAAGGATTTGGTCTATATGGGCAACAGGTTAAAAATTGTAAGTTCAGAACGTGGTCGTATCTGTTGCTGCCTCACAATATATAGACTCGCAGCATGCAATCGATTGATTTGCAGGGGGTACATACATTGAGCATCATTCCTTAAACTTTCATAATTTGGGCAGTAAACGTCACAAACGTTTCTTAAACATCCGATTGGATAGTTAAATGTGTTAAATAGTTAAACGATAGTTAAACTCTCATCTACAATTAGCATAATCCCAGCCTATGAGTTACAATTACCTAAATTAGGTGTCCATGAATGCTGTTGAGTCTTCTGGTCTCCCTTCTCATATTTGGTTCCAGTATATTGCATTAGTAGAGACTAATTGCCATATGCCTAACAACAAATATTTAATGAATGTGTGTTCACAAAAAAAAAAAAAAAAATAGCCAGCAGAAAAAAAGGGCAGGCACTCTTTTGCTAGGCTATTATTTACATTATATAACACATACAATTCATACAATGTCATTAAAATCTTTACAAAAGAATTTCCTACTTTCCAAAGCACTACTGCTGCATCCAAAAGGCCCTTAAAAGGAGTAGTTCACTTTAAAATGAAAAATACCCCATGATTTACTCACCCTCAAGCAATCATAGGTGTATATGACTTTCAGATGAAAAAAAATCGGAATTGTATTAATAAACACCCTTATTTATAATGGCAGTGAATTGCAACCATTCGTTTGAAGCTCAACAAGGTGCATCCATCCATCATGAAATTACTCCACATGGCTTATAAATGGTTAATATAGGCCTTCTGAAGCAAATGTCACATGTCTGTTTGTGTTTCCCTGGGATGTTACTAGAGGTCCTCGTTCTCACAGTGTCTATCACATTTGACTTCATTTCCCAGCATTCTGTCTGTCACTCATCAGTTCATTGCACTCAGCTGTTTCCCATCACCTTGTGAGATCTGTGTGTATATATTCCCTGTCTGTGTTCGTTACGGAGTCCTCGTTATATGTCGCCACTTCCGAGGTCTGTTTCCCTGCTTGTTTTTGTTCTTATGTTTTGATGGATTTTTGATATTTGACCCCTGCCTGGAAGACTATGATTTTGGATTGCCCTCATTATTAAACTTACTGCAATTGTATTTTCTGCTTCCCGCGTGTGGTTCGTGACAGCAAAGTGATGAGTTTGTGTAAGAAAAAAAAAATCATAATTAACACGTTACAAATTAAAATTCTAGCTTCTGGCCAAACGGCCATACACAGTCTACTTGTGACGAAAGCACAACATAACTTATGCAACTTCTGGCATAAGACGTAGCATAGTGCATCATGGCACAGGGTGGCCGCGGGTCATTAAAACGTATTAAAAAGTCTTAAATCAATTTTCCTAAAAATAAGGCCTTAAAAAGTATTAAATTGTCTTAAATTCAGATTGGATAGGTCTTAAATATGTTTGTCATGTCACCGCAAAGATGCAGGCAAAGGCAATCGTTCTACCAGCCAGATCGAATATTTTCTACAAGGTAACGTAACCTTTGTGTGTGTGTTTTAGAGACACGCAAGTGCGATCTCTATATTTCTGTAGGCCTATACTCGCATTAAAACACAGTTTTAAAAGCAAAATATATTTATCCAACCCCTGTCTGTGTGTTGTAACGTCTGTCAGAGTTTGATGTCTGCCCAGATGAAGAATAGGAAAGACTGTACAAACGAACTTGTAATTCCACGAGTCCTTTTATAGTTGCTTTCTTTCAGTTAAGCACACTCTTCACATACATGTCGAAAGAGCGGATGTTAACAGGTTAAAGAAAACACTCTGTAAAACGCTACAAATCAAAGTGGAAGTAAACGCATTATAATATAAAACAAACCCGCGATAGGGCAGTCATCTTCCTCTTTGCGCGAGCATTCTCACTCTCACTGAGTGTGCGCGCTCACATAACAACATCACGCGTCTTAAAGGCAAATCAACATGTCATGAACACTACTGAACACTAGGTGGCCGTTACAGAGACTGAGTTCCATCTTTCGGACATTCATCATATCGCATTGGTTTTCATTTCTTGTCCTCAAAACAGGGCACTAATCTGATTATTTTTAAGTCTTTGTAGTATTATTTTATACGGAAATGAATTATTTAGAATTCTTATGATGAGAATAAAGTTAGGGTTAATTAAAAAATAAATGGGAAAATAAATATATTGATCTGAAATATAGCAAATTCATTTTTTAATTTATTAATTAAAAGGTACAATAAACCAAACAAATCTCAGTCTTTTTTTAAAAATCTTTTTATTTGTTAAATTAACAAACGAATTATATGAAACTATTATCAGTACACTATAAATAAACTGGTTATATGCCTTTATTACTAAATTAAATCTAAGCCTTTATTAATACACTTTATTATTTAAAACATACAAGGCTTAAGACGTTTATAAAAATACCTTCTGTATTTCTTTTCACTCCACAGGCGACCGCACGTATGCAATTGACAATTGGTTATTATCATTTCACCAATTTTTTGAACAGACAGTGTGTTTACTTGGAAATATTACTGTATTTTTTCAGTTTTAATTTATATTTCCATCGTAAGTTTGGTCTTAAATTTAATTTACAAGTGGTATTAAAAAGTCTTAAAAAGTCTTAAATTTAAATTGTTTATACCTGTAGCCACCCTGTGGCAAAGCTTAAATATCAGTAGTACGTTGCATTACTTGCATAAGTAGGGCTTTAGACTTATGTTTTAAATATGCATATTTTTTTTTTCCTAGAGCCCTGCCATAAAACTGGGCCCTATTTGAACTAAGTATAAATAGCATACAACACCGATTTACACTTAGAAAAATTAAGTGTATTCCCCTATTCATCATAGAGTTTGTTTGTTTTTTTTTCAGTAAAAAGCTCAAAATTCTGTTGAATGGAACAATGGAACAAAAAATAAATAGACTTTCAACGATTTCCTCTTCATTTCCCCTTTTGAAATGAATATTTACCCAGTATTGACTATGTGGCAGTTTATTGGTGCGATCACTAGTGTGTCATTGAGATAAGATTTCCCTAAATAGGGTAAAAATATCTAAACGCTAAATACTTTTTTTCACTCCACATTTTGACCCAGATTATTTTTTTCTCTTTATGTGGATTGTTCAGTTTCATGTCTTAGTCTTCCTCCTCTCTGTCCCTGAAGTGTAATGATCCTTGCACTGTCTGGCTTTTTTTGTCCCATACGACTCTTCTGTGATGGCAGACTGGTTGGCGAGAGCAAGCATCAAAGTCTTCAATCCAGAAACTGTCATCATTAAGTACAGTAGAACCAGTGTATTGGGAATCTTGTCTCAGCTTCTGTAAATCCTCATTGATCAATTTCTACGTCCAGGGATATGATGATAAATGTAAGGGATGACTCTGTGCTGTACTGATGGTAAATTTGTCACACGTCAAGAACACTTTCCCCTTCTCATCAGTGGTTTAAATCTCCCAGAGGCCAGACTAGAGGTCATTGTTGATGTTCTTTCTATGGAGAAGAGCAAAAAGAGTACAAGAGTTTAGTGAGTGCAAGAGTGTTGATAGATTCACTGACAACATGGAAGGTTCAGAGGCATACAGAAAAGCATGGGGCACCTCATTTATTCAATTAGGGATGTAATAAGTGATGTACAGTGTAGGTGTAGCTGTGGCCAGCAGCCTGTAGCCTGAGACTGGTTGCCCTTTGAAGCTAAGCAGGGCTGAGCCTGGTTAGTACCTGGATGGGAGACCTCCTGAGAAAACCAGGTTGCTGTTGGAAGAGGGGGTGCTCACCATGTGGTCTGTGTTGGTCATCCTCATAAACTGAACTACCTGGCATCCTCATAAACTGAACTATGGTCTGTAGTACCGGATACAAAATTGATTAGTTCACATTTCGAGTCTATCGACTTCGGGTTTGAGTCATTCAGCTATGAACTATGCAGCCGGTACCACAAATTCACATCTTTTATCCAAAGTGACTTACAACTGCTATACAGGTCCTTCTCAAAAAAATAGCATATTGTGATAAAGTTTATTATTATTATGTAATGATAAAAATTAAACTTTCATATATTTTAGATTCATTGCACACCAACTGATATATTTCAGGTCTTTTATTGTTTTAATACTGATGATTTTGGCATACAGCTCATGAAAACCCAAAATTCCTATCTCAAAAAATGTGCATATCATGAAAAGTTTCTCTAAACGAGCTATTAACCTAATCATCTGAATCAACTAATTAACTCTAAACACCTGCAAAAGATTTCTGAGGCTTTTAAAAACTCCCAGCCTCAGTTTCATTACTCAAAACCGCAATCATGGGTAAGACTGCCGACCTGACTGCTGTCCAGAAGGCCATCATTGACACCCTCAAGCAAGAGGGTAAGACACAGAAAGAAATTTCTGAACAAATAGGCTGTTCCCAGAGTGCTGTATCAAGGCACCTCAGTGGGAAGTCTGTGGGAAGGAAAAAGTGTGGCAAAAAACGCTGCACAACGAGAAGAGGTGACCGGACCCTGAGGAAGATTGTGGAGAAGGACCGATTCCAAACCTTGAGGGACCTGCGGAAGCAGTGGACTGAGTCTGGAGTAGAAATATCCAAATATCCAGCCACTGTGCACAGGCGTGTGCAGGAAATGGGCTTCAGGTGCCGCATTCCCCAGGTCAAGTCAAGTCAAGTCAAGTCACATTTATTTATATAACGCTTTTCACAATACAGATTGTATCAAAGCAGCTTCACACTGATAACATGAAAGTAGCACAACACAGATCAACAACATTGCTAAACACTAAATAACCCCAACTGAGCAAGCTCAAAGCAAGCCAAAAGCAAGGCGACAGTGGCAAGGAACCAAACTCCATCAGATTGGATGGAGAAAAAACCTTAGGAGAACCCAGGCTCAGTCGGGGGCCAGTTCTCCTCTGGCTTACATTCATATTGTTTAAATATAAATATTAAATATAAATATTGTTTATGAATCAAACGGCGCCATAACATATCGCAGGCGCTGAGTCGTCTCTTCACAGGCGTTGAGTCGTCTCATCACAGGCGTTGGGGCATCCGAAATCCCTGTGAGAGGCTGGACACAAAACTGGACCTGACGAACGCCATTTTTCTCAGGACAACCGTCCCGAGATAACAGCAGAAAGGCAGATGGGAAATAATTAGCATAGCTGATGTTCATAATGATTTCCGTTATAACTCACAAACTCTCCCTAACCTGAACTCTCCGCAACCCAACCATACGCGCCGACCCGTTTGTCTAAAAGGCTGTCGAGCCCCACTGGTGCGTTAAGCAGTTTCAGTGGCAAACGGAACGGTTCCGGTATGGCATAACAGAGGACTAGAAGGTAAGCATTATGTGAATGCTTGACTAAAGAGAAGCGTCTTTAATCTAGTTTTAAACTGTGTCAGCGAGTCAGAGCCTCGGACCGTATCGGGAAGGCCATTCCAGAGTTTTGGAGCTAAATGCGAGAACGCCCTCCCTCCTTTACTGGACTTCGATATCCTAGGAATGACCAGAAGCCTTGAATTTAGTGATCTTAAGAAACGCGGTGGCTTGTAGGGTGAAAGAAGGTCCGTTAAGTACATAGGAGCTAAACCATTTAGGGCTTTATAGGTCAGTAGTAGTATTTTGTAATTGATACAGAACTTAATAGGTAACCAGTGTAGAGATGATAAAATCGGTGTTATATGATCATATTTTCTTAACCTAGTAAGAACTCTAGCAGCTGCATTTTGTACTAACTGTAGCTTGTTTATTGAGGATGCAGGACAACCAGCTAATAAAGCATTACAGTAATCTAGTCTCGAGGTCATGAATGCGTGAACTAATTTTTCTGAAAAGAGGTCAAGCCACTTTTGAACCAGAAACAGCGGCAGAATCGCCTGACCTGGGCTACAGAGACGCAGAACTGGACTGTTGCTCAGTGGTTGCATGTCATTCGGAAATCAAGGTGCCAGAGTCTGGAGGAAGACTGGGGAGAAGGAAATGCCAAAATGCCTGAAGTCCAATGTCAAGTACCCACAGTCAGTGATAGTCTGGGGTGCTGGTGTTGGTCTACTGTGTTTTATCAAGGGCAGGGTCAATGCAGCAAGCTATCAGGAGATTTTGGAGCACTTCATGCTTCCATCTGCTGAAAAAGCTTTATGGAGATGAAGATTTTATTTTTCAGCATGATCTGGCACCTTCTCACAGTGCCAAAACCACTGGTAAATGGTTTAATGACCATGGTATAACTGTGCTCATTGGGCCTGCCAACTCTCCTGACCTGAGCCCCATAGAGAATATGTGGGATATTGTGAAGAGAAAGTTGAGAGATGCAAGATCCAACGCTCTGGACGAGCTTAAGGCCGCTATCGAAGCATCCTGGGCCTCCATAACACCTCAGCAGTGCCACAGGCTGATTGCCTCCATGCCACGCCGCATTGAAGCAGTCATTTCTGCAAAAGTATTCCCAACCAAGTATTGTGCATAACTGAACATAAATATTTGAAGGTTGACTTATTTTGTATTAAAAACACTTATTTTAATATGTCGGATAAAATATGCTAATTTTATGAGATTTTGGGGAATTTTGGGTTTTCATGAGCTGTATGCCAAAATCATAAGTATTAAAACAATAAAAGACCTGAATTATTTCAGTTGGTGTGTAATGAATCTAAAATATATGAACGTTTAATTTTTATCATTACATTATGGAAAATAATGAACTTTATCACAATATGCAAATTTTTTGAGAAGGACCTGTATATGTCAAAGGTGGCACGCCTCTGGAGCAACTAGGGGTTAAGTGTCTTGCTCAGGGACACATTGGTGTCTCACAGTGGATTCGAACTAGAGCCAGGCCGATATATCGGCCGGCCGATATTATTGGCCGATATTAGGCATTTTCCAAAGTATCGGTATCGGCAGTTATAATGGCTGATAAATGAATATTTAAAAAATAAAATAAAAACGAATGAAACACGCTTCAATCATCTCTCCTTGGCCTGTTATATTTAAAATGTATGTTTTACAATTTGCAGTATGATGTTATCTATTGCTAAATTATGGCTCATCATACCACAAAGCTAGCTAATGCCACTATCATCAGTGGAAGACGCTAACGTTAACATTAATGAGCTTGGAAACCGCAATGAACTTTTTCTGCCTAAATAAAGTAATTATTACTGTATTTATAATTATCTCTAGTTACAGTCCCTGCATTGTAAAATGTAAGTTATACTTGCGAGGAGTAAACATTTAGATATAGAGAAAAAGTATCAAACGTATCTTGTGCAGAAAAGTTAGATTTTCTTTTACACGTGTGTGAAATCCAACAATATTTAATAAAAATAAAAAAAATCGGCCGATATATCGGATTTTAAAACCCAAAAATATTTGTATCGGTATCGGCCTTCAAAACTCCTTTGTCGGTCGGGCTCTAATTCGAACCAGGGTCTCTCACACCAAAGGCACGTGTCTTGTCCACTGCGCCATTACCACCCTGGATACAGTACCAGATACGGAATTGATTTGTTCATCTTTCGAGTATCTTAGGGTTCAAATCATTCGTTCATCACGTGACATAAGACCCGAAGGCTTGAGAGGTGAACTCATCATTTCTCTTTCCGGTACTGACAGCATAGTCTCTATGGGACTGACAGGAAGAACGAAAGACCCATAGGATGTTGCGCATGCGCAATCAACACAAAATGAACAAATCACTCTCTGAGACAATTCGGTAGTCCCGAGTCATATGAAAGATTTGTTCAAAATGAATAAATCATTCATGACCGACCCATCACTACAAAAGAGGGTCTGTGCTGGTGCAAGCCGTTAGCAAATCTAACAGCTCTTTTTAAATCTTTTTTTCTTTATCTTTTGCCAAATCATTTTATTCAACCATTTGTCAAAAAATCCTTTAGACAGTTTTTGAAATGAGAGCCATTTAAGCATCAAAACTGCTTTCAAAAGGTGATTTTCTTTTCTCCTATACCATATAAATCAGTGTTTAGAAACAAAATGTTAACTTTTATCTTAGCACATTTATTAATTCACTGTTTGTAGTGTAAAAATAAAGAGTAGAATGTTAAAATTCCACTGGTGTAAGAACCCTCAGAGAACAGGATAAAATGATCACACAGATTTTATAATGTGTATCAAAGTGGTTCATCCAAGGTATAATTCTTTAAAAAGAAAATGTCTTATTATTCCTAACCTGCTTCTCAAGTAAATTGATCTTGTTTTAACAAACTTTAGAATTTCTTAATTGATGCAGTGTACAACGCCTGTGCGTACGTAGTCTAATGAAGACTAAGACGAATAAAGTACCTATACAAGGTTTAATAACAGAATCCAAATAGGTACAAATCCAAGCAGGTGACACACACTTAACTGAAACATGACCGGACAAGCTCAAAAGGAACACATAGGAACTTATATACTGAAGATAACGAGGTGAACACAGCTGAACTAACTAAAAATAGTAACCATAGAAACTAAAGAGTGACAGGAATATAAACAAAGGAAAATGTGACAAAGAAAACAAACTAAAAGTTCATGAAATCGGAAATTAACTGACCATAACATTGTTATGCAGAATATACTGTACAATAATGTTTTTAAATAGTATTTATGTTTTGTATATTGTAATAGTACTTTATATTTTAGCAAAAACAAACCAAAAGAAAACACTTTTTTTTCTTTTTTTTATGAAATTGGCCTGTCCTTTCACAATAATGCGGTGAAGTTGGTGCATACATACAGTATGTTTCTTTTGAGGTAATTTGTACACAGATAAGTCGTTTCAGAAGATTACGTGAATATCTCTAGGCCCTTATTATTGTTTTGTTGCTGGCTGGGGTAAATTGGGATTTCAGGATCCATCTGAATACTAATTTATTAAAGTCAAATTCCACAGTCTTCTTCTAGATGCAAATGCAAGTTAATTTGCACGGCCAATAAAATCATAACTATTATGTGGGCACAATACCCTGGAGGTATCTCATTTATCTCATTAAACTGTTAAAGTCGCTAGTATCTTGCTGAAGAAAAGTTTAGGAAGAAAAAGACACAAAAGTGCTAACACCATGACTGGGCAAATCTGTCAGTGTTGCAAACTGTAGTACTCAGCTCATGGTCTGCTGCATCTTTTGGGAGCTTAGCTGAAATATCACCATTAGCTGCTTCTTGTTTTCTGTCTGTTGCTGTATAGCGCACTGCGTCAAGCTCTATTGTTCATGGATTTCAGATATAGATCTTGCAAACACACACGTAAAATAGCTTTGTCTGCTCATTTATCACACACCCAAGCAGCCCAAAAGTATAAGGAGTGAGAAAGCCTTTAGATCAGCTCTTTAGATGAGGAAAAATCTCCATCAATCTCCATTTTGGCTCCACTATTCACATCTATTACCTGTGAAAGTATATCTCACCCCTGGTAAACTAGTGCGTACTTTATTAATTTATTAAGTAATATGCTATTTTCTATCCCGTTTTTTGAAAAATTATGTTTGGTTGGGCATTCAAGACTTTCTGTATGATTGGGTAACAGCTTTGGATATTAAAGAGCCCCTATCATAGCATTTGAAATGTTCCTATTTTTGTTTTAGGAGTTCCCAAAAACAGTTTAACATGCATGCAAGGAAAAAAAAAACACTTTATTTGTCTTATGATATGCATTTATTTTTAACTGATTTGCTCACCGACTCCCAGATGATTTGTAACGACTCATTTTTCCAAACCACTCCTTTGCGTGACGCTAATCGGCGGTGATTGGTCAGATGATAGACCCAGTTGATTATTGTTTGTTAGCATAATGCATAAACATATTGATAAAGCACTGCAGTACTACAAGACGCTCTATTCTTTATGACAACTCCAATAACAGCAACACACATTTCACATATTTTAAAAAAAGTTGACATTGGAGACCTAGAAGCTGCACTGAGCGTAACTTACACACACACATACGCACACACACATACTTATTGTGCCTTCCCTGTTCCCTCCTCGCGCCCCAACGCTACAAAACCGTTCAAAACCCATAAAAGCAACAATTATTAATAATACTTACAGGTTGTGATTCATAGTAAGTTACTTCAGGAACAACCGCTTGCGAATCCACATTTGAATTCATTCATGTTTTTGAACGATTCGTAATTAAAATGATGAAAACACAATCGGGCTATACTGTTGTGGTATCGTTGCAAATATGAACTCTAACCACTGATTCTTCACATGCTCGTCCCTGGTAAATGAAAACAAAGTGGCTGAACTATCTTTGCATTGCAGAACACAGCGTCTTCTCGACATGATGCTATGATGAAGTATTTGAATGTGTAGACTTCAAGTTTACACTTCCGTCTGCGCGCGCAGTAACTGGGCGTGGCCAATGACCAATGACGTCACGATGTAACAGCTAATGACTCGTTTCAAAAACAATTCATTTCATAGACTCAGAGTCGACTCTCACTTTTGAAAGACAGTAACTTTACATACGGTGCACTTTCAGATATAAATCTTTGCAGGATCTTTTCATTCCCTTAGAGCTATATTCCACACCATATGAACAGTCATTTTCAAAAATCCATGATAGGGGCTCTTTAAAATAATTTTCAACATCCCTGCTATTACACATGTGGATTTGTTTTGAAAACGTCCGATGTTGAAACCAATGAAATTCAGTCAATAAACCTACACTTCAAATGCTAAGCGTACGCAACAGCATTAAATTGATCATCATTATTTCTATTTACTGTATTCCTTGTATATTTGTAAGATAGTTATTACAATATATAGTGTTGACACATAGAAAGTGCCAACTGTGAAATATTTATGTGTATTACATATGCTTTATAAGTTTTACAAGGCAAGAACTTGAAGTTACTCACATGCGACAATACACTGTAAAAACAAACTAAAAGAAAAAAAAAATACTATAACCTACAGCTATGACACTAAAACAAATCAGGTAAAGTCTCTAACATTTTTCAATACATTACACAACTATTTACTTGAAAACCAAGTAATATGGACCCTTGATTGTTATTTAATTTTAATTTTTGCAATGAACAAGTTACTTGCCACTGCACTTGCATTAACCCTCTGGGGTCTGAGGTGTTTTTGGGGCCCTTGAGATGTTTTGACATGTCCTAATATTTGTGCTTATTTCAGTTATTTACCACACACCATTGGCCAACATAATTGTGCTGTATTCAGTTCAAACTCTGCTACAGTCATTTATGAGCAAAATGGATGTACATGTTTGCATTTTATAGAAAAAAACAATATTATGTATGGTTAGTATGCCATTTAATACAGCTAATGCTCATTGTGGGAAGCAACCACCCACAACGTAAGCACAAGCTCTACTCTTAAGCAGGATTTTACCTGTCACTAAATGGTACTGTTTTCGACACTCTTGATGCTTTGAATTTTCCAGAAACCATCAGAGAAATGCTACAAAGATTTTAAGAAGCTTTGTTTTTTCCATCAGTATTTTACTGAAGCGATCTTGAACTCTGTTAAAAGTAAAGTTCATCCACACTTTCCTAAAATTAGGATCAAACGGAGGGCTAATCAAAAACTGTTTTTTCCAGCATTTGCCACTGCACAACATTACACAGCACAACTTAAAATCGTCAGAGGCTTCTCAATCATTTTGTTGCTTGAGTAATCCTGTTTACTTCTCTCATATTTGCTTACCTCCTACTATGTGCAAATTGATGGCCGGGGTTAAAAAGGCAATGATTTAAAAGTGGGCATCGATCATCTGCAGAGGCAATCTGTCATCGCACTATGACGTCATACTGAGATTTAAAAAAATCTAAAATGCATGCTTTTGGCAGCTTGGTTTTAAAAAAAGAGCTGTTTTTGAAGTAAAAAGGAAGTTCACAGTTCTAAAAATTACAGTATGTTTTTTATAATACAATGATATGTCAAAAGATCAAGGGGAGAAAAAAAAATATTTCTCAATTAATGACCCCCTCTAAAAGTTTAACTACTGTAGTTTTCTACTACAAATTTCCAGCGAAATTCCTTTACACAAGTAACACATCTCATGAATCCTGACAGGGCCCACCTGCACTTTAACACAGTTCACCAGCTTTCGGCCTTTTTCAGACAACTCACTTCTCCAGCCCTGGGGTGCAGTTAGCTAGAGGTGTAGGATGGACAGATGGTTTCACTCGTCCTTACAGGCTTTAGGGACCTCTCACCTTGCCCAGATCAACTCACAGGAATGTAGCTGGAGGAGAGACAGCTGTGTTCTAGATGCAGTGTGGCAAGCAGAATCTTTTTTTACTCAAAGTGGATCAGATAAGAGAATTTCATTCTTATGGTTTTAAAATGACTTTGAGAGTGAGACACTTTTATAAAAGATAAAAAGAACACAAACATAGCAAAAATTCCCAAATGCCAGTAAAAATTGGTTGATTTACGGACTGACTGATTTACTGGGGTGCGTTTCCCGAAAGCATCGTTGGCCAACTATGGTCGCAAGTTCCGTCGTTATCAGCATAGTTCAACGAGTCGGTGTTTCCCGAAACCATCGTTCCAACGAACATTCGCAAACAGCATCGCAAAGTTGTGTGGTTTGAACGACAGCTCTCGACCTGTGGTTAGAGGCATCGTTTCTATATTGCATGACATTTGGAGGTAATAAATCCTCATCTTGAGCAAAATAAGCAAGCTGACATTCAGTACAACCGGTGCCTTTTATTTAGAATGCATACAAATGGAATTTACGTCTTTTAGTTTGTCAAAAGATTTGAAGTAACGTGTTTGAAGAGTGCGCATGTGCGAACGTGCATGCTATGTAAGAACGAGCCAAATATTGAGTCTGGTAATAAAGCAAAACAACTGAGAACAATTAGAAATAGTCCTCAAATGACATGTCTGTAGGGCTGTGAATCTTTGGGTAGACAGCGAATCGATTCGATTCACGATTCATAGGTTTTCGATTCGATTCATGAACGATTTGTGCAGATTCAGAACGATTCGATTCGATGCGATTCACATCCAAATTCGATGCGATTCGATTAATTCGATTCGATTCTTAATGTTTTATATGCATTATAGTATTATTTTAAATGCTTCACCCATCTTTGTCTGGGTTTGAATCAGTGCCGGCGCTATGGGGGGGCATTAGGGGGCAATGCCCCCCCAAATGTATTTTGTGCCCCCCCAAATTGAATTATGATATAATTTACAAAATAATATCAGTTTAATTTAATTCACATTTCAGTGAGAAATAGTACAAATATATGTCTACAAACGGCTCATTAGCTGAAAATACAATAAAGCCAACATAAAAACCAGTGTGACGCTGTGAGGAAACCCCCCTGCCGCCCCCCCAATCACGCACGTTAATACTTGAATGAAATGATTTTCAGTTGGCGCGACCGCGCGAGCTTCCTGCATTCAAAACAAAGCAAACAGATGAAAACTCTCCAAAAATGGAAATTAGAAAATGGTTCAATACCACAGTTTCTCCTTACACATCGATTACCCCATACTGCAAGACAACGACAGCCCGGCTTTGGTATTTGGTGCTTCTACCGTGCAGTGTTGTAGTCGAGACCGAGACCAAAGACAGTCGAGTCCGAGTCGTAAGTGTAGCTATTTATCTAACTGGCATGTACTGTAATGTTCACTATGTGTTGTCACGTGATGAAACTAATAGTTTAGTTGGCCTAGTTTTTGCGCTGCCCATTGTCCTGAAATGTCACTCACTCCCGCCGTGGAGAAACAGGTGTTTAAGCCTATATTTTCTTGTAAATGGAAATTGTAGAATAATATCTGTGTATGTTGTGGGTGTTTTTTATTTGTTAAAGGTGTTAAAGGTTTTATTTGATAAAGGTAACTACATGATGCTTTTTAAGGCTACGAATGCTTATGTTAGAACATAGCAGAATAAAGATGAGTAACTTAGCTTTTTTTTTCTCACTTCCGCCATTGAGAAAGCATATAAACGGCTATTCTGTCAGTGAGAGACTGTGTACATGTTCGTTAGCTTTGCTATTATAAAGCTGTGGTCAGAGTCGGTCTTGCAATTTTTTTTTTTAGAGTTTTTTTTTTTAAGAGTCGCTCGTCTTGCAACAATGTGTAATGTTTTATGTGTTTATTGTGTGGGTTGCATTACTTCATGTTAATAGCTAACAGAAAAGGCAGTAGCAATAATAAATATGATATCTAATATCGGAAAAAAGTCCCCATACCTACCTAGTGCCCACCCATTGAAAATAAATGCCCCCCTGCTAAAAGCGGTCTGAAGCCGGCTCTGGTTTGAATTAGCCTACACAGCGGCCTTCGGGGATCAGATAGTGGGGATTTTGTCCATTGTTAATTTTAGTTCATGTTTGTTTTTAATTTTTATGAATATATTATTAAAATAAAATTCAATGGCCTACAAATTAGCATTTGCAAGTAGCAAATATTTTGAAAAAGGCTTTTAAAGTATTGCATTAAATGACTACATGCACAAATTAATGGAGACGTTTTCATTAGTTTCATTTTGCGTCCTCTCAGTGCACTCGTTATCATCTTTTCACTGGATTTTGCTCGCGCTCGGTCCCATAGCTCTCATGCTTTCTTAACGTTAACTACAGATTTTTGAGCAGTCCATGTTTGAGCTCTCCAGCTGAGCTCTCTGTCGAGAAAGCAATAGTTTTGAGGCAAACCGCTCAAGCCATTGATAAAGCTGCCATGCCATTGCGTGGGCACTATGAAATAAAACGCTTTCATTCATTTATTACATGGACTCTCCGTACACGCAAGGTGGTCTCTCGCTCGCTTTCCCTCTCTGCCGAGTGCGTGCAGCCGTGTGTAAACGCGCGATACGCGGTTTGGAGCACAACCTCTGTCTCATATGCACGCTCGCTCTAGATTCCGGGAGATTAACTAATTTGCGGTAATACAAGCTGATCACGACATGAGTAGCTCAACAGGTAGAAAGATAAACTCATCTTTCAGGCATTTGACCGACCGTGATCGTGATTAATTCGATTCTTAGCCTTTTAAATCGATTATTCACGTAAATAAACGATTCACGATTCAAAATACATGTTTCAGGATCGATGCATATGCATCGCCAGGATTTATAATCGATGCATCGAGAAAACGAGTGAATCGTTACACCCCTACATGTCTGTAATTTATATAAAACAAATCTAGCGTTCTCAAATCAGCGGATGTAAAACAGTTTCATTAAAAGTAGTTATACTCCACCACGTGCGAAACCAACGAGGTTGAACGATACTTTGCAACAGTGGGTTTCGGGAAACAGTCGTGACTAGCTAGTTGATTTTTCCAACGATGCATCGTACTATGGTAGTGAATCAGCGAACTACGTCGTTGTACGGGAAATGCACCCCTGGTTAGTTGAGTAACCTTTAAGGAACTTTTGAACTTTAAGGAAAATTGATTTTGAAGCAGATTTTGTAGCCTACATTACAAAGATGGATACCGCCGTAAAAATTGGTTGCAATCAGGCCACAAAAAAATACCAACGCATTCTCATCCTTTTAACGTCATATACAACGCTATATGCAAAAACGGCGCTATACTACGCACATGGCACCCGTTATCGTTAATATAATATGCGTTGTGAGGGCTAAGTTTAGGTGTGGGGTAGGGTGTGCGTGTCATATTCACGCTATAGGATTTATGACGTCTTGGGTTCGCGTGTTATCAGTGTTGTAGTCGAGACCACCTCACTCGAGTCCGAGTCGACACCGAGACCAGAGAGAGTCGAGTCCGAGTCAAGACCGAGTCCATAGAGAGTCGAGTCAATTTGTCATGCGCAGTTGCACACTAGAAAATCACCAATCACTGGGCGTGTCAATCAATTTAAAGAAATATTTTATTAACATACATTAATAATCATGAAAAATATTTTTAATTGAACTCGAGTGGACTCAGGAATAATTCCGAGTCCTAAAAAAAAAATGTTCGAGTACGAGTCAATTCCGAGTCCAAATGGACACGAGTCCATGACAAGACCAAGACCATTAAAATATGGTCTGGAGACCGAGTCCGAGACGAGTCCGAGTCTCGAGTACTACAACACTGCGTGTTATATTAACGATAAAGGGTGCCATGTGCGTAGTATAGCGTCGTTTTTGCATATAGCGTTCTATATGGCGTTAAAGGATGAGAACGGGCTGAAAAATACATATAGCACCTTTAAAAATAGCCAAAAACAGGAGATCCTCTGAACTTGAGTGCACGCGCGACTGATGGATAAAAAAAAAAAATAAGTTACTAATCCTAGTGCTGAAATTTAGGATGTATTATTGTAAAACCATAGTTTGTGTCTGTGACTGTGCGAATTAAATCTGCTGAAAAAGGTGTATTACTGTCTGAACACGGTAGGTTTTAGGTAAAAACTATTCAGGTAAAATGGAAACATAACTCAAAAGTAACACAAATTAATTCCCATGCTGCTTCTTCGCTCCCATAGCATTTTCAAATGATATAAAACTAGAATGTTTGCATAGCGCTCTTCTCAAAATGTTTACACATTTTGTCCTATATATTAAGGCTGTTTTCTACTGAATGTTTATATTTGCCAACACACGTTTTCACACAATGTGCTTTTACTTGTTTATTAAAGGGATACTCCACTTTTTTGGGGGGGAATAGGCTCATTTTACAACTCCCCCAGAGTTAAATTGTTAAGTTTTACCTTTTTTGAATCCATTCAGCCGATCTCTGGTTCTGGCGGTACCACTTTTAGCATAGCTTAGCATACATCATTGAAGTGCACTAGACCATTAGCATTTCTCCCCAAAAAAATGTTTTTCTCCCAAAGTGTTTCAATATTTTTCCTTTTTTAAAACTTGACACTTCTATAGTTACATCGGGCACTAAGACCGACGGAAAATGTAAAGTTGCGATTTTCTAGGCTGATATGACTAAGAATTATACTCTCATTCCTGCGTAATAATCAGGAAACTTCACTGTCGTGCCATGAGTGCAGCAGGAATGAGAGTATAGTTCCCTGCATATCAGCCTAGAAAATCGCAACTTTACATTTTCCGTCAGTCTTAGTGCATGATGTAACTATAGAAGAGTCAAGTTTTAAATAGGAAAAATATCGAAACACTTTGGTAATTTTTTTGGGAGAAATGCTAATGGTCTTGTGCATTTCAATGATGTATCCTAAACTACGTTAAAAGTGGTACCGCCAGAACCGGAGATTGGCTGAATGGATTCAAAAAAGGTAAAACTCAACCGTTTAACTCTGGGGGAGTTGTAAAATGAGCCAATTTCCAAAAAAAAAAAGTGGAATATCCCTTTAAAGGGCCTACTACATTGTATATTTTGTCCTTTTCACTTGTGTTCACACTTGAATTATTATTAGTAGTTATCAGTGTAAGTGTTTGTAATAAAAATTTAACAATTTCTTACTTGCAAATCAATAGCCTACATATAAAATATCTGCATAATTTTACTTATTGACTAGTGCTGGCTACTTGACGATTCATAATAATTCATAATTATGTCAGTCTCAGCTGTAACCTATTTGTAATGTTTATATATAAATAATATAATAATTATCAAGGGAAGGAATGACAAGAAGGCATTTTGAAAAAATGACCTCAAACCTCGTACACAGTTTTTGAATTTAACAAAGAAAAAAAAAGGTGAAACTTATTTGTGAATGTGAATTCTAACAGTATTGTTATTGTTATTTATTGTTATTTATTTTTTTTCACTTAAAAGATGATGCATACATTTAAAAAAAAAAAAATCTTGCAAAGGTAAAACTGCCCTTGGAAAACATAATCACACAATATAAAGTACAGTTTCATGCGCCGTTTGAAATTTTTATGAAGGGTAAATGTTTTCAATTGAAGCAGGTGAACCAAATAGTATTATGAATCTGGATTATATGTCTGAATGCCCAGGGTAGAGACTTTTGAAAGCAAATCCCTGCCATCGGCCTTGTCAGGGCTGTCTCGGGAACAGTAATGTGCCGAGGACCGTTGGGTCAATATGTTATTGAGGAGATGAGAGGCGCAGAAGCTCGGAGAGCCTGAGACCTAGCGCAAAGCTGGGGGGGACCTGCCTACCCAAGAGAGCCATGACGGTCACTGACCGTGAAACTGACAAATGGCTAGTAAAGCAGCCGCAGCGGCGTGCATGCGCACTGACAGGCCAGCTGTCTACGTGACCATAGGCACACATGTGCACTCTGAACTAGAGCTGTAATGCTGGCTTCCTGTCACACTCTAATGACACATACGCTAGAGGTACGAGGAGGTATAGAGGCAAAATAAAAAACAAATAGTAAAGGCCATTGCACACTGAGCACGAAATATTCGTATGCGTATTTTCGTGTTTGTCAGCCTAAAAATTCGTCACGCATAGAAACCTTGCACACCGAGTCCGTTGCGTATTTCTTTAACCTTTGCGGGAAAAAACGCAAAAATACCAAATGGATTCGTCAAGCAGTGAGGAGGATTTTTGCCCTCTCTCTTATTGAAAAGAGAAGAAAGAGAAAATATTGCGTCCATCCAATCCTGAAATTGCGCCGAGAGGAAGGAGTTCCTTATCAAGGAGTTGCGAATTTATCCTGAGCGATTCAAAATTTACCTCAGAATGTCAGTGGGAAAGTTCGATGCTTTGCTAGCGATTCTGGAGCCACATATTAAAAACAAGACCACCAATTTCCGTGAACCAATCGATTCTGAACGGAGACTGGCAGTGTGTCTGGTATGGACCCCCAGATAGCAAACTGACATTGAATCAACGTGGAAATATGACATCGAAACAACGTTGATCTGACATTATTTTGCTCATCGAATTAACGTTGAACCAACGTCAGACGCGTCATTCTTTCAAAACTAACGGAAAATCAACTTGAAATCAACGCGTTGTTTCAACGTTATGAAAGCAAACCAATTTTTGATTTTCATTTAGCTTTGAAGAATGCCGCGTCTGACGTTGGTTCAACGTTAATTCGATGAGCAAAATCAACGTTGTTTCAATGTCATGAGAGACGTCGTTTCCACGTTGATTCAATGTCAGTTTGCTGTCTGGGCCAGGTATGGACACACACACACACGGACAAACACACACCCGCGCGCGGGCCGGTGGAAGCGCTGGGCAGACAGAACAGCTAGGCTGTTATTGTGTATATTGTGCCCAAATAATACATTAGTTATCGAATAGGCTGCTCAATCACACCTTATTCGATCCTAAATTTCAATCTGATTGAAAGGGGAGGTTTATTAATTTCATAAACCAATATAGAGAAGAGAACATAAACACTTGATCGAATTGAAAACCGAAACTGAAAGCACGGCGCATATGTGCAATGATTTGAGGACGAGCTCCCCCCGGCCCTGAATTGTCAAAAGACCTCTCAAAATGCTGGCTCTGGATGCGAAAAACGCAGAAAATCGAACCCGATCCGATTAATTTTATGACGGATGAAAGTTTCGGAGGCGGTGTGCAAGCGTGACTGACATAACGTGAGGTCGAATTTTTTTTTTAACGTGCAAAAATTTCGGATGCGAATTTCGGACTCGGTGTGCAATGGCCTTAAGTCTGAGATTTCCTCAAACCCTTGCTCACTCATGGGCTGCCATGTTTAAAGCTTAGAACACTTCTCACAGACTCATGCACTCTGTAGACTACATACAGCTTTGCACAAACACAAACTCTTCTCACCTAACACAGTCTCATCCCAAAAAGTCATATAACTGACGTTTTGGGACGTATTTTGACCATACGTCAATATCCGCCTTTTTAGGGCCCCCTTAAACGTCGGTAGATGGCGATCCCGGGCCGTCATACAACTGACGCTTTACCTTTAACGTCAGTTAGGTGACGGGTTAGGTTTAGGGTTAAGTTTAGGTATGGGTTAGAGTTAGGATCCCATAACCTCATCTACCGACGTTTAAGGGGGCCCTAAAAAGGCGAATATTGACGTATGGTCAAAAGACGTCCCAAAACGTCAGTTATATGACGATTTGGGATGAGACCGGGTTGTCTCACCAAGGGCGTCGCAACCGTGTTTTAACACCCACACTTTTCCCGGTGAGAGTGTTCAACACCCGCACTTTTTCTGCCGTTTTTCCGCAGTTTTACACAAACGCCTTCCTACAGTCGCTCCTCCGTTTCTCTGGCGCTCAGTGTGTGTGTGTGTGTGCGCTCGCTGCGGCTGTCTCCTCTCAAACATGACACCGGCTTTGAGTGTGTCCGGCTGATGATTGGCTGTTCTGCCTTAAGTCCCGCCTCTCTTGATGTGTTAGATGTATCGGTCAGCTCGTGCTGAGGAGGCGGGAACTTATGGTTGTTTACACATCTCCCTTTTCCAGGTACTTTGAATGAGTGTTTATGCTTTCGAGGTTTTTAAATAAGCTTGATATGTGTTTGGGCATGACATGTCCAGTGTTTTCATTATTATATTTCGTATTTTTGGATAAACAGTACAAGACTTGCGTTAGGCATTCTGTTTGTAATGCTGCGTGATTTGAAAAAAAAAAAAAAAAAAAAACGTGCTCTTTGCTCACACGATCAGCATGGTGTTCTGTGTTTTCTCCTAAATAAAAGCTCAAGTGTTTATTTCTTACAAGTGAAGAAATTGGGACAAAAGTATTGTAATTTTGATAGCATAATATAGAATATAATGACTCTATATCATAACTATAAAGATGTTTGAGCCCTCTTTAGGTAAGCTACAAGTCAATGCTTTTTCATTGTTCAATGTGCACAGGCCTGGGTCGAATCCAGTTGAAGCTCTTAATTTTGAACTCTCAATGTGCTCCAGATTGATGCATTTAACCTTAAAATGTACCAAATTTTCTTGCGGGGGATATGCCCCCGAACCCCCCTAGAAGGACAGGGGTCTACGTAACATGCCCAAATTTAAATGACACATCCATCCCCCACACTTTCCAAAAGCTTGCTACGCCTCTGCTTCTCACGGTCCTCTTGAGGAAAAATATGTCACATCCTTCTGAGAGCTGTGTATAAATTGTGCCTCTGGTTTCACAGCCATGGCCTTGGAGAGAGTCAAGGAGGAACGAAGCGAACTCAGACGCTGTTACATCAATCTGTGGAGGGGGGAACAGAATGAATTACAAGAACCACCTTTAGTTTTCCACAGATGAGAACAAGAAGCACCTCGCAGTCATTAAACTGTCTGAGAAATGACTTTGATTCACCTCAATGGATCAGGCCTTGATACTTGCTAATTAAAAGCTTCAGGGATCTATTTATAGGTCAATTTACCCGTCTCCATACAAGCTGTCAGTTTGTGACTCAGCTAATTTCAAGCAATGGCTCATGCAGTGTACACACACACAAAAGATTTCATCCACTAGATTACTCTCCTCTGTATATTCGAATACTTCATTACAGTTTAAAGAATCTATTATCACTTATTCATTTTTCTGTTCTATTCTATTTCTATTTTACATGTTCTGTTCTAGCTATTTTTCTTCCCTGGCTTCTATCTCAAGATGTTGTGAATTACTATCTGAGAATGAAATAGGATATATATAATTGAGCATTTGATTCAGGAGTTCTGGATTATTGGCTAATCTTTGTTTTAAAGTCCAAATAAAATATAATTAGTTCTGTTTACACGATTACTTCACGGAGAAATGGAAATACATACGCTGACAGGCAGGTAGGACATCATATTGCACAAACATTTAATAGCACCTTCCACAGACGAGACATATACATATTAATACATTTAGACCACTCAACTTAAAGAGACTTTCAATCAGCATAACAAAAATGTTTCTGGAACAAATCTAGCTTACCATAAATACGTTCGACCATATTTCAAGCATTAAACAAATCGGTAACAAAGCCTCAGAAACAAAAGGAAGATTACTGGATCTAAATACAGAAAAAAGATGATTTAATGGCTCAAACATGACACATACAGTATTTCATGACTTGGCGATGATAACTATGAGATTAAACTTAGACATTGACTTAGCCAAGAATAGATACATGACACTCTCAATTTAGGAGAAAGCGAACAAACATTAATCCACCAAAAAGCAAGGATTGACACAAGGTTAAATAGATTACTGAAACTAAATTACAAAGAGCAAAAGAACTACAATGACCAAAGACAGAACTACAGATGGACATGAACACATGAATTTCAAAATAAAAGACATTTTAAAAAATCACAGGATCCTGAAAATTTTGCACATATGCAAATGAACTGCATTTTATTGTTGCTAAATATTTAATAGCAAACCTTCATTCTCCACATTCCAGTCAAAAGGCCTCCTCAAATGTGGAAGTCTTCGCTGTTTCACTATATAACATTTTTGCCCAGATCTTTATTTAAAGGTGGATATATAAGTATGTCCAACTTTATGAGAGAATACTCACCTCAGCGATACAATAGAGATATCTTAACTTCTTGATTGCTTGTATCATCGCAAAATGTAAACTATACGGACATGTAAACGCCCAACTCGGGCGACTATAAGGCGGGATGATTTTAATTTTTTTTTTTTAAACATTAACATCCTATTTCTAGTCTGAAACACTCACTTTCCACGATAGTCAATTCCAGATGGATCAAGACAAGTCATGCCATACATTAGTTCTTGTTTCACTCTGAAATACATCACATTAGAAAAGTAAAATAAGTTGCAAATGCTGTTTGATGCTGACTTTAAAGCTCTTTCTATGTGTCTGTTCCTCTCTACATAGATTAACCATCCATGCTGAGTGCCCCATGCATCTGGAAGATTTTCCGATGGACGCCCATGCCTGCCCACTGAAGTTCGGAAGCTGTAAGTGATCTCTGTCATTGTCTTATTTAATTTAGATTAGCATTTCTCAATGGGGGCGTTTAAAGAACAACAGGAGGAACTACGTCAGAAATAGAATGGGGTATCTTGCTTGATGGCATTTTATCCAACTACTTTATAATAGTTTCATCAAGCTAAATTATTATGTTGTGCATAAATAAGTGTAAATTGAAAACTACTAGTGCAGTCATTTCACATCCAATGATGGGCTGGCCTGTTCATGCCCATTCGCATATTGCCTTGGCAAACAAAAAAATGTTTTTCACAATATAACCCAATTCACATTTTTATGTGAAATATTAGGCAGGTCTGATTTTGAGATCATTGTGAAGAAAAAAAAAACTCTAGGCAACAACATCCATTAGTCAAAGTAATGTGGATGCATATTTCGTGTGTGTTTTGTTCAACACTATCTCACGACCAATTCATACGAATTTGACGCATGATTAAAAAGTGTCTAATTCGTACTAATTCGTACGACCTCACTCGTACTAATTCCTACGATTTGTCTAAACCCACGTGATGGTTAGGTTTAGGGGCGGGGTCAGGGGTAGGTCATTCGTACAAATTCATACGAATTGGCCAATTCGTAAAATATGTACGATTTAGCAAAATCGTATTAATTCGTACGTGTGAGGTCGTATGAATTGTTACGAATTAGCCACTTTTTTTAATCATTTGTCGAATTCGTACGACTTGGTCGTGGGATCGAGTTGGTTTTGTTGCCTTATTTCAGAAACTTGTATTTTTTAGTTTTTTCAATAACCACGCATAAACAATATTCTCTCAAAAATACATGTTGCTCACATATTATGGTAGCCCTGTTTGTGCTAAATATAGTGTCATTTCACCTGTGCTATTAATATGTTTAAAAGAAACTTTAAAAAGCACAAATGTCAGGGCATGTCTGAACATCTCAAGGACCCCAAATACACCTTGGTCCACAGTGGGTTAATTGTAAAATGAGACAAACCGCAGATCCAGATCGAGATCTCCACAAATGCAAATAGTTTGGGTTCATTCGGATTGTAAAGAACAATACTCATCTTTTTTTTTCTTTTACATATTTCACATTTGTTAATAAATAATAAAAAATAATTAATTAATTAATAATAAAAACTGAAAACAGACAGTGCATATTTAGTTTTGAGTTTTAGTTTGATTGTCCAATGAAATTTGAGATTATTATGCCATATCACGATTGGTGGATGTATAATATGAGAAAACCGGGCATTGATTAATTGTGTAATATTTTTTAAATATGTAATGTTTTTTAAGTCAGGTCACCTTTATTTATATAAAGATTGTTTCAAAACAGCTTTACAGTGATAAACAGGAAAAAGGATGTATTCCGGCTGTTGTTCAGCTAAAGTCAGTTCAGTGTTGATTCAGATCCATTGTAAAGATCATCAATTATTAAATGAGTTCATTTTATCTATAAAGCAGTTCTGATGAAGTCATCGTCCAGCTCAGTTCAGTTCACACACAACAGTGTCAGTACAGTCAGATCAATAATATTTGCTTTATTTTTAAATGAATCAACAGTAGTAATCACTGAGAGAGACATATATGGTCTGCAGGTCTCAATCGCTTTTGTAAACAGACTGTGCGGTAACAGTTATGAATATGCAACTACTGACGCATTATGGCAATAGTGTCTCAGACTGTCTGTTTGCAGATACGTAAAGTAAACAAGAATTTTTTAAGATTTGTTACTGTTTTGTACATGTTGTCATATTAATTATAATAAAAATATATTTGTTTTATTGGCCACAATATAATTGTTGATAATTGTTGAGAGAGGTACTTTTGATTCATTTTGAAAAAGGGGGCCGCCAGAGGGGTAGTATTTTTTATTTTATTTTTTTTACTGCATTTATTTGAAAAAACTGTAATATTGTGAAATATCACTACAATTTAAAATAAAAGTTCTCTATTTGAATATATTTTTAAATGTAATTTATTCATGTGATGACAACACTGATTTTTCAGCATCTTTACTACAGTCTACAGAGTCACATGTTCCTTCAAAAAATATTCTAATATGATGGTTCGTGCTCAAGAAATTTTTTCTTCTTTGAAAATGGTTCAGTTTATTGAATGTTGAATATATATATATATATATATATATATATATATATATATATATATATATATATAATTTTGTTTTGTTTTTTGTTTTTCAGTATTTGTAATTTATGAAGAAATAAAGAAAGTGATGGTTTACGTCCCAAGAGAGAGAGAGAGAGAGAGAGAGAGAGAGATATTATTAAATATAATATTATTATATTTAATATTAATATTCACTGAAAGACATTAAAACATTCACTCAAATGAAGAACAAATTGAAAACCCTCTGTAAACTCTAAAAAACTAAAAACACCAACAATAATATGCTCAAAAACTTGCAAATAGATGCATTACATTTATTGTTGAATCAAGTTAATGTATCCTTGGTGAATGAAAAAAAAAAAAAAACCCAACAACATTTGTACTGACCAAACATTTGAATTGTAGTGGAAATTTAATATTATGCCTAGTTATAATAATTAACATTAATATTCAAGAAATACACATAGACTGCATTTTATTTGATGGGTGGTGGGGGACTTAGATAATGGGTAGGGGGCACTGGCCCAAACGTTGAGAACAACTGGTCTAGATTCTCTAAGTATTTGTTCAGATTCTCTAGAGTATTTTAGTATATTACATGATTGCCTTGAGCACATTTACCCCGCACAATTAGCTTGGGTGATAAGCTTGACATCGGAATCTGTGTAGCATACTGAACTGGATTAGGTGGGTGCAGGTAGAGGGTCCAACAGCCTGTGACTACAGACAGACTCCTGTTTTGTCTTAAAGACAGTCGAGATCAGACAATATGATAATAACTTGTCTTCTGGTCACAGCTCAGAGAACCCAATCATACAGTGTCTTTCTTCAGAACTCCCATTTATGCATAATGATAGATCTGGTGCTCATTGCATCTCTGCTTTCGTCTTACAATAAACAATGTCATTAGAATACATAATGAAAACCCCAATGGTAGACAAACCAAACGGACTTTTCTTTCCGTACGCGATTATGAGTGGAGTCCCAAAACAAACAAACACATTTAGTAACTCTCCTCCTGTTTAGAGCTTTAGAATTGATGAATAGCCCAGCCAACAACACCAAAGGTCACCATGACACAGCAGTCACATCTTTATGAATAAAACATTCCACTGGGCAATAAAACAAAAGTCCTCTGCTCATACATTTTCACTAGTACCCATTCCTCCACAATATCTCTTTTTGACAGTTGCAGCGTGGTGAGCCCTCATTGGATTTGCGTTGCATAAAGCCAAAAGACAGCAAACAATTAGCTCTCTAATAAGATGTCATACAGTCTGCTGCATAATTAGCTTTTTAACTAGTCGATTATAAGCACTGTTCCCTCAATCCCCCAGTCAACCTTGCTCCTGCCTCACAATGCAATTATGAATTTGTCTTTTTCTCAAGGCGTGTTTTCTCATTTCGGTTTAAAGATCTAAGAATTGGTAGAAAAGTGCCTGTTTTGTGTTGGTTTTGATTTTCTTTTTGCATTGCTGGAGAAATGTTATCATCAATATGAAGCACAGCACATCTCCAGCTATCATACACCTAATGTGATGAATAGCCCAATACATTAAAGGTCCCGTTCTTCGTGATCCCATGTTTCAAACTTTAGTTAGCGTGTAATGTTGTTGTTATAATATCGGTAAAATTATAAAGCTCAAAGTTCAATGCCAAGCGAGGTATTTTATTTTAAAAACTGATGCTTCATCTTTTGTGTGATGTACAATAAAGTTTATTAAACTCATCAGTATATGTTTGATCATTATTCAGACCTGGTCCGAAACAGCAGACTTGTAGGCTAATAATGGATATATAGGCAAGCAGATGACAAATACGATATAATAACCGTAATTAAACTACTAAACTATACCTGTTTCATCTCTACACAGCACTCCGACTCGAAATAATTCTAGGAAACCACACAAACGTGAAAGGACGAAGACTGAGGGAGAACACAGGGACTAAATATATGTAGAAAACAAGGGAGCTTAATCAGATAATTGACACGACACATGTGAAAGGAATGACTAATCAAACAGATTGGGGAAAAGTAGGTCACAGGAAAACATGACACAGAGCACACATGTAACAACACAGTTATGTGACAAAAGGATGAACGACTTGAACCTGTAGACTAGAGAGGTGAACTAATTATTTCTGTATCCAGTAAGGACTGCATAGCCTTATAGCCTATAGGGCTATCACAGATGAACAAACGACTTGTACCCGAAGGCTTGGGAGATGAACTAATCAATTCTGTATCTGTACCGACTGCATAGCCTTATAGCCTTTGGGGCTGATGAACGAACAACTCAGATAGTGAGGTGAGGTAAAGACTGCAAAGCCTGAAGACTCAGATAAGCAATGAATTAATCGTTTCGGTTTCTCGTAATTTAGCCTTGGTCTTGCATTGCAATTTTTTATTTTTTTTCTTATACTAAATGTGATCAACAAGTTGATGTGTTGGGGAATTTGGCTATTAACATGTTACATTGTAATTATATTCTGCTGAAATTAAATAAATTATATTTAATAGATTGTCATCATGCTGAAAAAGTTTGGTGTGAATCATATAAATTCTCTAGGAACAGGAGATTCAAAATTCAGAGCCTGAATATAAAAAAAAATAAAATAAAATCCACATTGAAACTTCAGACTGGTCAGAGCTAATGACTGTAAATTAGAAAGTTTTCCAGTTTGATGAGAACAATATACATGTACCGAATTTGTCAAGATGATGTCAAGAATCCTTTCACGGATACACATCTGCCGTGTTTTGACATTATACTAATTTAACTAACCATATTTGAAAGTGACACACTTCCTGCTGCCAGTTGGTGGCACTAAGACTTTTACTTACAATAGTCACATTTATGTGATCGGCCTCCTATGGTGAACATACTGCTGAAGTTTCATGAAAATCAGTCAATGTTTGCAGAAGTTATAACACATCCCGTTTCCCTTTTTTGACATCAATCCCTCGCCATGGCAACACAATTAGAGATATCCAATATCCGTCAGTAATTTAGCATATTTAATATATTGTCATCATGTTGACAAATGTTGATGTGAATAAAATAAACCACTTAGGAGAAATAGTTAAAAATTCAAAGCCTTAATTTAAAAAAAAAAAAAATAGATTATACATTAAAACCTTTTCTGAAAGCCTGTACATTTAATATCACAAGAAAATGTGATAGTTGTTTGGTTTTCTTGTCTTTATCGGCAAATAAATGCAGACATTCAAGGACCATCTTGATTCCCAGACCCTATTTTTTATTTTTTATTCATTTTTTTTTTTCTGCTTTAAAAATTTATGGAATTTATTTTCCATTGTTTGATCTAGCACACTGGTAAAAAAAAAAAAAAAAAAAAATGATTTCCCACGAGCAGAACAAATGGCCCGCTTTTGGATTACTGCCAGTCATGATGATTTATAATTGAGGACAACGCATATTGACCAAGCAAGTAGATCTAAAAACACAGATAAATACAAGCTCCTTATTCCCTCGTTAACCAGCTGCTCATTTAAGATGCAGTGGACATTTACACTGTACATTAAACAAAAACTTGTGCTGTGTTTTGTGCATTAACAAAGAAAACACTTTTAAACTCAAAAACTCAGACTTATAAACTATTATTGGACTATTAATCAATTTATAGCAATGTTATTCACATGAATATAATGTTGGAAAGTGAGATTCGATTGAATATTTCCTTCTCCAACTCATTTAAATGCCTTCTAATTCATTCTCTCATGTTCCATTCTCTTTCTCTCTCTCATCACAGTGCTAATTGAATTTTAGCCCAGTCACTAAATTTAGGACTTCTCATATAATGTGTTAAAAGTATGTGACACCACTGACCTTTTCAGTTCGTACCCTTTCCTGTAGGCCAGACTCCTCATAAATATAAACCGATGTCAGTCGTACAATGCAGATATGTATTTGAAGATGGAATAATGCACTCCATTATGGAATACTATTTATAATGGATGAAGTGGCATTCAATTTGATGTGTTTAGCTTTTGATTAATGACCCTCTAATTCAATAAAACAATAATTTTACTCCGTGGCCATCAAAATGTAATTAGCCAACCTCTGCCCGCTGTGTGAATTATATTTCTAGTGTTAAGCCTGCCAGCTTTTCTCACACTCACTTGCTTAGAGTCGTGCGGGTGCAGATGTCGGTCTGCATGTGTGTGTTCTATGCTGCTGCGTACGGACCCCAAATAAAATAAATTTCAAGCTCTTTTGCAAAGTTTGTCCCGAAGTATTCAAACACAATACGCATTTTGATATGTTTCCCCATTATATATATATATTATTCATTAGTTTCACATATATATATATATATATATATATATATATACACTAGGGGTGGCACGGTTCACAAAACCCACGGTTCGGTTTGTATCACGGTTTTAGGGTCACGGTTTTCGGTTCTGTACGGTTCTTGTCATTTTTTCTTTTAATCTTTAACACTCCAGAAATGTACTTCAGCATGTGATATATAGCTTAATTATCCACACTTTAGGATACAGTATTAAAAATATATATATTATATTCATGCAATCATGCACAAACTGAATTTGACTCTTTGACTTTAAGCACATTTTGGAACTATCTCAGAGGAAAGCTAGGTGAGATTTAGATACAGAAAGAGAGAAGAAATTGACATGCTTTTTGTTTATTTGGCAAAAAAAAGGAGAATGTGTATCACTATCATACAAGAACTTGTGCATTTTTATCACATAAATCTTATTTACACAAAGAAATTAACTTTCATGTATCAACTGCTAACTTTTGTAGCTCTTACCAAAATTCTATCTTTTAAAAGAAAAAGAGAGCAACTCTTAAAACACTGTCTTTTAAATGTCAATATACATGAAACCTCATTGCCTATAGATAATTAAGCTATAGCAATAGCAAAGGCCATAAACATAAAGTGAAATTTAAGTTCAATCTCAACACAAAAACAGTATCAACAATGCTTCTCTTCCCAAAATGTGAGGGTACTTTTTTCCACTTAAAAATAAAGTGCAGGGTTTGGAAATGTATGACTGAAGCTCTTATCTATACATAAAGTGCCACTGTAGTTAAATTAAAATATCGTAACATGAAATCCAAAATGTTCCCACACACCGGACTTATACCATAGACTTATACGACGCTGGCGCGTCCTCCAACTCCCTCATCTCTCCCACTTGCCATTTCTCCGCGTGCCGTGACCTGCAGCGCTCCATACTCCACTTTTACTGGCTTGTTTATTAACTTGAACCGGCGCTGCACAGAGCGATCGGTAATGACATCAAATACCGCGAAAGTGATGAATGCATACGGAGCCGACTCGCGCTAGATTGAAGATATTTACCGATCGCTCTGTGCAGCGCCGGTCCAAGTCGAAGAAGTTTATGTCGCGCGAAAAGAAAACACGTCACATACGGGCACGAGGTTACATTGCGCATGCGTCGAACCGTGAGACGCACACGCGCTCCGAACCGAGACAAGCGAACCGAACGGTTCGGGTGTTTTTTCATGTACCGTGCCACCCCTAATATACACTATATTGCCAAAATTATAGGTACACCCCTCCAAAATCATTGAATTCAGGTGTTCCAATCACTACCATGGCCACAGTTGTATAAAATCAAGCCCCTAGGCATGCAGACTGCTTCTACAAACATTTGTAGAGAGGTCGCTCTCAGGACCTCAGTGAATTCAAGAAATGTAAGCCTGTTTATTGGTCCAATGGCGGTCTTCCAATAATACAGGTGAAAGTTTCTGTGCGTTACTGTCTTTCCTTTTATGCAACACAACAATATTAAATAAAATACATTTTCTCATATGTATTAACTCGTTATTTCATCTGACTCCATAAATGATATCTGGACATCATTAAAAGTAAGCGAATGTTTGATTATTCTTTTTTAACTCTTTAATTATGTTTTACCTGCTCAGATTAGGAAGCTATATGTCGCTCAGAGGTCTCCGCGTCTTCCTCAACGTTCATCAACGGTATTTGTTGGTGAGGAGGAGAAGAGGGGGAGCAGGGGGAGATGATGAGACTGTAAGAGTGAGGTGTGAGCTGCACTGTGTGCTGCGTGTCTGGTGTTGTTGTTACATATAGAGAGAGTTCAAGTGTTAATTCTCAGGAGAGCCTTTTGCTTTCTCCAGGGGTAGCTCAGACTTGCTGGTACCCACCTCACGGTGGTAACGTGATAGGTTGCCACCTGTGCAATAAGTCCATTCCAAATTGAAATTTCCTTACTTCTAAACATTCCACGGTCAACTGTTAGAGGTATTATAACAAAGTGGAATCAATTGGAACCACAGGAACTCAGCCACGAAGTTGTAGGCCACGTAAAATCACAGAGTGCGCAGTAGTCGCCATTTTTCCTGCAGAGTCAATGGCTAGAGTCTTCGTGTGGGCTTCAGATTACCTCAAGAACAGTGCGTAGAGTGCTTCATGGAATGGGTTTCTATGGCCGAGAAACTGCATCCAAGCATTACATCACCAAGTGCAATGCAAAGCGTTGGATGCAGTGGTGTAAAGCATGCCACCACTGGACTCTAAAGCAGCAGAGACGTGTTCTCTCGAGTGATTAACCACGCTTTTATGTCTGCCAATCCTGACATCCGATGATATCTGGGTTTGGTGGTTGTCAGGAGAAAGGTACTTGCCTGACTGCATTGTGCCTTTTTTCCTTATCGGTGCAAAAGAGACTCAAATGACTCTTTTGATCTTGATCTTTTTCTATAAGTGTTGTAAAACAGTAGATCATGTCTGTCTATTTTTTTGTGGATACTCACTATAAAAACAAAGTGATCTGCTTTTTGTCAAATAAAGAAAAATAATCATGATGCGAATTTTTCCTTCTCTCTGTCAGTGAAGTTCATTCTGAAACACGTCCAAAAATTAACTGTAACTCCGTGAATACTTGTCTCACAGGCACGAAAGATTTTTTGGTATGAAGCTGAAATTGTCTTCTTTAAATTAAGTAATTTATATAAAAAACGGTAACACTTTATAATAACTACATGCTAATATTTATTAGTTAAGCATGAGTAAACCATTAATTCATCATTCATAAAGCATTAATAGACATTAATAAGCAGTTCATAAATACAGCTATAAATGCTTTCTTCTTGATTTAAAAGCATATCTATAATTTGTTTAATAATTGTATTTTCATCCTTTATTAATGATCAATTTATCATTTCTAAATGAAGAATTGCATTTTTTATGAACCAGTTATTTAAGAGTTTTCAGTGGTTCATACGATTACTTAGAGCGAGTAAGTAAATGATTAATAAACTATTTAAATGTACATTCATACATCTTATTATTCAGACATATAGTGTTGGTTACTTAATGTGTTAATAAATGCTTTATTAACATGTATTAATGCTGTAATTAAGGGTTAATTTGGGTAGTTATAAAGCATTTAGTAGTGGTCAGTTGACTATGTTCGTGAGCTCATCTAAAGTGAGGACTAGTCATGCCTTGTAAAGCATTTTTAAAGGCTGTTAAATATTTCTATTTTCTGTATCACTGCGTTGTGTTTGTTACATTTTACTGTTTAGAAGATTAACGAGTCTTTAAATCACCTTTATAAATGCTTTACAAAGCATGAATAGTCCTCACTTTAGATTAGGTCACAAAAATAGTTAACTGACCACTAATAAATGCTTTATAACTACCTGTATTTACTACATTTACTTACACTTTCTAAGTGATCTTATGAATGACTGACAACTCTTAAACAACTGGTTTGTAAATAATGCTATACTTCATTTAGAAATTATTAATTGATCATTAACAAAGTATGAAAATACAATCATTAAACGCATTATAGATATATGCTTATAAATCAAGAAAAAAGCATGTATAGCTATATTTATAAACTGCATATTAATGTCTATTAATGTTTTATAAATGATGAATTAACGGTTTACTCATGCTTAACTAATGATTAATAGCGTGCAGTTATTATAAAGTGTTACCTAAAAGACAAATATTCTCAGTTTATGTAATCTATATGAAAAGAGAGAGAGATGTCAGTCTTTTTCCTTTCAACTAATTATATTCGTGTTAACGTGACCATGGCCACTGCGAGCGTGCACTATTCAAACGCTAATGTTGAGGCAAGCCATGAAAACGCCCACATCAGCTGGATAAAACATCCAGTTTAATAAGAATATTGTACTTTACCTCGTCTTGCTGCATTGTGAGGAATAATACTATCGTAATAATCCTGGAAAAGTTGCCTCAGAAGTGCTGGTAGTTTCATTTCGATGAGAACAGACTCAGCTGATGTAGTAAGTTATTTATTCTTAAGTGCTTTGTTCTAATCACGTTACTGAATAGTCAAGTCAAGTCAAGTCACATTTATTTATATAGCGCTTTTCACAATACAGATTGTATCAAAGCAGCTTCACAGTGATAACATGAAAGTAGCACAACACAGACCAACAACATTGCTAAACACTAAATAACCCCAACTGAGCAAGCTCAAAGCAAGCCAAAAGCAAGGCGACAGTGGCAAGGAACCAAACTCCATCAGATTGGATGGAGAAAAAACCTTGGGAGAACCCAGGCTCAGTCGGGGGCCAGTTCTCCTCTGGGTTACATTCATATTGTTTAAATATAAATATTAAATATAAATATTGTTTATGAATCAAACGGCGCCATAACATATCGCAGGCGTTGAGTCGTCTCATCACAGGCGTTGAGTCGTCTCATCACAGGCGTTGGGGCATCCGAAATCCCCGTGAGAGGCTGGACACAAAACTGGACCTGACGAACGCCATTTTTCTCGGGACAAGCGTCCCGAGATAACAGCAGAAAGGCAGATGGGAAATAATTAGCATAGCTGATGTCCATAATGATTTCCGTTATAACTCACAAACTCTCCGTAACCCGAACTCTCCGCAACCCAACCATACGCGCCGACCCGTTTGTCTAAAAGGCTGTCGAGCCCCACTGGTGCGTTAAGCAGTTTCAGTGGCAAACGGTTCCGTATGGCATAACAAAGGACTAGAAGGTAAGCATTATGTGAATGCTTGACTAAAGAGATGCGTCTTTAATCTAGTTTTAAACTGTGTCAGCGAGTCAGAGGCTCGGACCGTATCGGGAAGGCCATTCCAGAGTTTTGGAGCTAAATGCGAGAACGCCCTCCCTCCTTTACTGGACTTCGATATCCTAGGAATGACCAGAAGCCTTGAATTTAGTGATCTTAAGGAACGCAGTGGATTGTAGGGCGAAAGAAGGTCCGTTAAGTACATAGGTGCTAAACCATTTAGGGCTTTATAGGTCAGTAGTAGTATTTTGTAGTTGATGCGGAACTTAATAGGTAACCAGTGTAGAGATGATAAAATCGGTGTTATATGATCATATTTTCTTGACCTAGTATAAGAACTCTAGCAGCTGCATTTTGTACTAACTGTAGCTTGTTTATTGAGGATGCAGGACAACCGGCTAATAAAGCATTACAGTAATCTAGTCTCGAGGTCATGAATGCGTGAACTAATTTTTCTGCATCAGAAATAGATAGCATGTTACGTAGCTTAGCAATGTTTCTAAGGTGGAAAAAGGCTGTTCTTGTAACATATGAAATATGATTTTCGAACGACAAGTTGCGGTCTAGTATAACACCCAGGTCTTTTACTGTTGTGGATAAAGTAACAGGACATCCGTCTATATTAAAGTTGTATTGTGAGAGGTTTTGTGAGTAGTTTTTTGGACCAATAAGTAATACCTCCGTTTTATCTGAATTTAATAGCAGGAAATTACGCGTCATCCAGCATTTTATATCTTTGAGACACTCTGTCATTTTAGATGAGTTAGTGTTTTCATCTGGTCGTGATGAAATATATAATTGAGTGTCGTCAGCGTAACAGTGGAAATTAATTCCATGTTTTCTTATAATATTACCAAGTGGCAGCATATATATTGAGAATAGCACAGGGCCTAAAACCGATCCTTGCGGTACTCCATAGTCTACTGACGTTATCTTTGATTTTTTCCCATTTAAACAGACAAAATGAGAACGGTCCGATAAGTACGATCTAAACCAGCTTAATGCCTGTCCATGCTCTGTAAACTACACAAAGAGTGTTTAAAAATGAATTGTGTGTCTGTGTGTGAATGAACATATTTAGTATGTGTTTTGTTTGCCTTGTTTCAGAAACTTTAATTTTTAGGTTTTTTTTCATGCAAAAACAATATTCTCTCAAAAATACAAACATGTACATACATGTTGCTCACATATTATGGTAGCCTTGTTTGTGTTGTGCCATTAATATGTTTATAAGCAACTGAAAAAAAAGCTCAAATGTCAGGGCATGTCAAAACATCTCAAGAACCCCAAAAACACCATTCATGATCATAAACTTACACTAATGCTTCAGCATATCATGACATTTTGGACAATTTCATTTTCCCAACATTGTGGGAACAGTTTGGGCATGGCCCCTTCCTGTTCCAACATGACTGTGCACCAGTGCACAAAGCAAGGTCCATAAAGACATGAATGAGCAAGTTTGGTATAGAGGAACTTGACTGATCTGCACTGACCTTTGGGATGAATTAGAGCAGAGACTGCAAGCCAGTCTCCAGTCTCTGATGTTGGCGGTCTTGTCCAAAATCAGTGCCTGACCTCACAAATGCGCTTCTAGAAGAATGGTCAAAAATTCCCATAAACACATTCCTAAACCTTGTGGAAAGCCTTCCCAGAAGAGTTGAACCTGATATAGCTGCAAAGGGTGGGCCAACTCCATATTTAACCCTACAGATAAAGAATTGGATTTCATTAAAACTCAAGATGCACACCAGTAATGTTTTTTTTTTCTTATAAGTCATATTTATAAACGAATTATCTATTTACACGAAGTGCAAATAGCCTTTTTTTTGGTACATGCTATTTACACTAACTTCCCCCACCAATGTCTGGTTGGGACAAAATCCCCCAAATTTCATGGCCTGTTACCTGTCAGCAGCAGTAGCATTGCGGGTGAGGTGTGATATAGATACTTTTTGTAGATGTAGATACTTTTTGACCCGATCGACCAGAGTTTGAATCCTCCTTTTGCCTCATTCTTCTCATATATAAAATATCAGATTGAAAAAGAATTTAAATTCAATAAATATGAAGAAAATATGAAGGTAAGCATCTTTACACTGTCTGAATCATTCCATAGTGCGTTATGTAAATATGAAAATAGTAAATGTGTGAAGAAGTGACCGATTTTAACCGCAGTACAGATGCTTTAGATTCTAGAGAGCATTTGAATTGACCGAAATTCTGATGAAAAGCTGAAGTGCAGAGTGATGTCCACAAAATCATTGATCCTTATTGATTTCATTATTGTTTTGGAACAGTTAGGGTGTACTCACACTAGGCGGTCTGAAATGTGCCCAAGCATGTTTGACCCCCAAAAGTCTGATTCGTTTGACTAGTGTGATTGCTCCGTACAGGGCCCAGGTGCAGTTTGCTTATACTTGTCAAAGCCAAAATACATTTTTGATTTCATGGGGACTTTAATGGACAACTCCTCAAAATGAACATTTGGTCTAATAACACATTGGTACCTAGTCAATCGTTCTCTGAGATTTGTTTTCATGATAATTGAATGTTAAGAGCTTTATCTCTAAAAAACTGTTTAGTGTATAACTCTAGTATATAGGGCATAGAGTAATGAAAAATAAAAATCGCTTGCTAATACCACTAACAAGGCTCAAAATAGCCCACACACTAACACAGTAATATAATGAGGGTCCCTACATGCAAACTGAAGCATTGAGAACTTTGGAAGTGTACAGACAGTTTAATAAGAAAATATTTTATAAAGACAGTCCAGTTCATTTACACAGGCAGGAGCCACCTTTTGAGCCTTGTTTTTTGAGTGGTTTTAACTAGGGATTTTTATTCTTCAATACTATATTGCCTTAAATACTAGCATTATATGCTAAACAGTTTTCAGACATAAAACTCTTTACATTCGATTATCATGAAAAAAAATCTCAGAGAATGGTTGACTAGGTAACAATGTGTTATTAGACCGAGTTTCGTTTTGCGCTGGAGTTCTCCTTTAAAGCAGTACACACAAGTACAAGTACACACAAACACACCTGAACCAGCTAATTAGGATCTTCAGGAAAGCTTGATAATTACAGACAGGTGTGCTAAAGTAGGTTGGAGCTGAACTCTAATGCTGTGTCTGAAATCACCCACTACTCACTATATAGTGGACTATATAGTGAGCTCGTCATTTTGTAGTGCTGTCCGAATGTATAGTGATGATTATTATAGAGGGAATGCGCGTGACGTTACCGTCGCCCGGAGTGCCTGCAGTTCCTCACAGTGAGTGGCAAAAAGACTGAGCGGCTGTATGTGTTCAGCGTGAATGCCGCGAAAAACAAACACAACACGCACAAATAAAGTGGGAAAGAGCTTTGCGATTGACTGTAGGCCTACAACTAGATTTGACAAAACATCGGAGGTATATTTGTACAGACTGCTGTGAAAAGAGGAGCAAATGGATCGCTGCAATTCACAGAAACAACTGGACTCCAGTCAGCGAAAGGTGGATTTGCAGTTATCATTTTGTGTCAATATGCTGAATTTAGCTGGAAAACCATACCCATATATTTTGTATTGTTATATACATTATCAGCTCATCAATTAAATATTTATCATTGCATATTCTGCTTTATTGGATGTTTTTTAATAAAAAAAAAGTTTTTTTTTATTAGAAAAAGTTTTAGGGCTGGACGATATGATGATATATATAGGCTATATATAACACTGATATAAGTGATCACCCGGATTTAGACCTACCTATATTATATTTATATAAAGCGTTCACAGGCAAATTTGCTTTAATTTTAGGTTTTGGTTTATTTCCCCGGTGTCGAAATCAGGCAAACATAAATGTCAGGCAACACGATTCCCGGCTTCATGTCAATATCCATGGATCGCTGGATCTTTAGTAAGTTGTAAGGAACACTATATTGAGTCCAACATTTAGTTTAAATTGATAAAATTGTTCGATTTAGTCGCATTTCCACAGTTTTCCCCTATTAAATCCAGTCACGCAGCAGATCTTTTGCCACTCGGTCAGGCTGAGGGGGGTTGTCACGTGGGAAAGTCACGTGTCAAATGCATTCCCTCTATACCCTATATAGTCCACTCAATGTATCCTAGAATCCATTTTGAAAAGTAGTGTACAACCGATGGTCACTAGCCTACATAGCATCATGCATTGCGCTGATCGTAAAAATAAGTTATAATCATGTGTGGAGTAGCGCATTATAACAGAAACGGCCAGAAATGACTTTTAGTTTTGAAATTTTGGAGAAATAAGCTCAATATAATGTAATGTATTTATTTTGAAAAATCTATTTAGCCCAGAGCCGGCTCTGTACCAGCTGATAGATGATGTAATCAACGGCTCCGAGACACGATCGAGTAGTGTCCGAAAGTGGTGTTTCTATTATGCTGGTGAGCTCACTATATAGTGCTCTACTCCCTACCCCATATACTGTATAGTAGGGAGTACATATATACATAGACATATATATATATAATATCCACCTTATTCTGCTCTAAACAATGCGCGCTGCCATGCCGACGACTCCGGTTGCCAACTTCCGGTTCGAGTCTGGTCTATGCTTTTTTGCCATGTGTTTTAGATTGTGTCATACCCACATCGCTAAACTAAATCGAAAAAAAAAAAAAAAACATTCATCAAATGTGATCTGATCACGTTATTTATTTATTTTTTACATTACAGATAAAAACAAAATTAACATTTTTCTTTTCTTCATAACTTCCAAAGGATATAGCTGATGCATGACTGCACAATCTCCCAAATCCAGCAAACATCCAACAGTTTCTATCACTCCGACTGCTGCAGAATAACAGTACGGTTAGGCTGGTTAGCCCTTTGACTGCTATATACCTCTGCTTTCAAAGATGCATAGTCTATATATTTGTCACTCAGGTCTGTGAGGTTCGGCATAACGTTATGCCGAGTTTCATTCATGAGACCAAAGTCCAGTTTGCGCACTGTCGCCTCCGTCATGATCATCCATTGTTTACTATATACTTCTTATTTATTAAAACCAGGCAATTGGTCGATGAAACAGTGATTGAAATAAAGATACAATTAATAAAAAACAAAATTCACTTTAAAGAAAGGTTTAATTTGTGTTTTTTTCTTTAAGATCTCTGAAAGTTTTGAAGTCGCTTTCAGAACGCTCATGTCCGTGAATATAAAACGCATGTGTTGACTGATATTTTTCTAATGTCTCTGGATCACTGATCTATAATATATCATTCTATATAGATGAGTGGTCTGGACTAGAGTGCTAGCATTACTTCAACAGGAAGTAGAAAACCATTTAGTCAGTTGCTATGAATCATGGGAAATAGAACGGGCGCAGAAAAAGGTGGATACTCTCCAGAAACGGGACTGACTGTGTTCTTAGAGTAATTGAAGTAACACTAAAATACTCAATTTAAAGTGCTTTAAAAAGGAAGGCTGCTTTAAGAATACATGAACAGCATTGCAATTATTTGCAAGTTAAATGTTTGGTCAGAATAAACCAGTAGCCTACTGTGGTTTGTCTCTCTAAGATGCCTACACCAACAACGAGGTTGTCTACATCTGGACAGCGGATGATGAGAAATCTGTTTCTGTGGCTCCTGATGGCTCTAGACTCAACCAGTATGACCTGTTGGGCCACGTCATTGGCAAAGAGACGATCAGCTCCAGTACAGGTAATTACTGTTCTCTTTTGTGCCAGTCATATAGGGTTTTTTTCTTTCTTTCTTTTAATATCCAATTGTAAAGGCAAAACTTGGTAGAGATTGAGTGAAGTTATCAACATCCTGACACACAAGTCAAAAATGTGAGTGTGTCTGGTCACTTCTATTTCACCAGATCAGCAAGAGGACTGTTCATCATGTGTATGTATCACTCCACTTGTTTCTGCTCATTCTAGACTGGCAGCATGTTGTCCAGCGAACAATAATGATGGAGGAGAAAATCCACAATCATTTTCAAAATACTACTGATGTTGTCACGGAATGTAGTTTCAAATCTAATCTGCTGTTTACTTATAAAGATTGTGCATATTTGAACATTAAGGTTGAGGTAAGGATGTACAGTAAAGCAAAAATGCCAATAATTACTGATGTAGTAGGGATTTAATAAAGTGTAGCAGTAAACTGTAAGGTAATGCAGCCCGCCAGGATGCCCTCTATGGTGCAACAATAGAAGTTAGTCAAAATTTTTGAGTGAAGGCCAAACTTCTTTAGCATCCGCAGGAAGAAAAGACATTGTCGAGCTGCTCTCACTTCTTGTGTCTGTATGGTGGGACCAGGAGAGACAATCAGACACCATGTGGACTAGGGCTGGGTATTGAGACAAATTTCACAATTCGATTCGATTTCGATTCACAAGCTTGCAATTCGATTCTATTTCGATTACGAGTCGATTCAATATCGATTATTTTGGATATCAGTTACAATAAATGGCAATTTTTCTAAAGGGAATCAAATCTCTTAAATGCTGTAAACTATGGTCTATATATATAGTCTAGTTGTAGCCTACTAGGCTTCATTAGCCTAATATGAAGGTAATAATTAACTGTTTTGTAGCTATACAAACACTTAAATTACACTTTTATTTATTTTTATAATAAGAAGATTATATGAAATATAAACATTTAAATGGTGGCGGTCATAAAAACTTGCCAGATTTATTCAAATATGCATTAAATATTGAAGAACACTAACGAGTGTGGACTAACGAGTTTATGTGGGTTTTCTGAGGTAAATATGACGATACATGACACTGATTACAAGCTGTTTAATTGACGTCTTTCCGCTGTTGAAACGCAGATTGAGCGAATCAATGTGACATGATACGGATTTCGATAAGTTGTACTCTATCTTTTAACACACTTTCAGATGCTCATTCGTGTTTATTTCGCGCTGTAGCTTGTATTATTAACCCGGAAGAGAGATCAGCGCTGCTGCTTCTCTGGAGCTGCGCCAGAGCGATCTCACGCCACAGCGCCAAAACGGCAAAACGCAATTTATGTTTTTGAATTTCTAAAGAAAATGGACGTAATTGGAAAATTGAGACTTTGTTTCATATCAATAGTAACAAAGCAGGACAAAGATTATTGCGTTTTGTTGGATGCGCGCAGCCGCGATACAATGTCTCATTCATTCAAAAGAAACAGGATGACTAATCGATCCTTGAGATTTAAGAATCGATATCGGTTTGTAAAAATGAGAATCGATTAATATCGAGAAATCGATATTTATTACCCAGCCCTAATGTGGACACCAAGGAACTTTTAGCTTTTGACCTTTTGAACCTCCACTCAGTTGATCTATAATCCACAATCATTTCCTTTGTTTTGCTGACATTCTGGAAAAGGTTATTGTCATCACACCATGCTGTGAGTCAATTGGAGATGAGGCCTAAGGTGCTTGCAATCATAAACTTGCAGATAATATTTGATCTGTGTTTTGCCATGCAGTCATATGTTAACAGGGAGTACAGAAGGGGGCTAAGAATGCATTCCCCTGGAACACCATTACTGAGTGTGAGTGTGGAGGACAATGCAGTTGCACTTGTGAGAAAGTCCAGAATCTAGTTGCACAGTTGGCTGTTTATTATTTGGGGAGGATGATGATGTTGAATGCAGAGCTAAAGTCAAACAGAAGTAGCAGAGGGCAGCTGTCATAGTCAGCAGTAACTTTCACCACCGGAGGTGTGCCGTCAGCCTCAAACTGAACATAGAAGTTGTTAGGCTCATCTGGTAAGGAGGTTGAAGTACCTAAAATGTAATCTAACAATCTCTCCCTGTAGGCTCGTTTGGCAGCTCTAATAGCTTTTTGAAGGTCATGCCTAGACTTTTTTTTGTAAGCTATGAATTAACAAGAGTCAAAAGCAGTGGCCAGGGCTTCTGGATGGGAAATGTCAATACATAGACAGTTGTGAGAACATCCTCTTTGTTAACTGATCACAGAGTCTGTATATTCATTAATGTCATTGGCTGTTGAATTCTAAAACATTTCCCAGTCTGTGGATTCAAAGTAATCCTAGAGTCTGGAGATGACACTCCATTTGTGGATTGGTCTGAGAGTTTTTTTTATTTTATTTTTTCAGTTTGAGCCATTGTCTGTATGCAGGTAGCAGCAGTATGCTAATATGGTCACCTTCACCGAAGGCAGGCCAGGGGAGGGATTTGAAACTGTCTTTCAGTTTCATATTTACATATTTAAGAATAACTTTCCTCATGTCATCTGTATTAAAATCCCCTACAACAATAAAAGGGTGTTTCTTTTCCAGTCCATTTACAGTAAAATAGAGATAATCTAGAGTTTTGGTTTTCATCCATTACATGTAGATTGCAGTTAGAATGATTAAACTGAATTCCAGGCGGACACACTTTAATCGTTAACAGTTCAGTATCAGCAGAACAGTTTGTTGATAATATGAACTGTGTTGGGCACCATGTTGTGAAGTAACATTTCACAGCAATCGAAGCCAGCACACAGCAGTTTCTTATCTCTCTGAAAGGTAATCCGAGCATTAACTTTGTCAAGTTTGTTATTGAGTGACTGTATGTTCATCAATAAAATACTGGGGAGAAAAAATAGTCCATCCAGTCAATATAAAAACGGTAATTGATTCAGGAATAAAATAAGGTTTTAAACTTTGATATTATTTGAATTTTACACACCACCTTGAGTATGACTTATCTGACAAGTAATGCAGTGCCAGAGTACCATTGGATCTTCATAGAGATCAATTTATTGACCAGCACTGATGTCTGTCATGTGAAATCTCCTTAACCCTTGAAAGGATGCTTTGACAAAGATTCATCAGTGCACCTGGACATAGCAAATTGACTTATTATTTTTTACGAAATTATCTTTTGACCTAGAAAATGAAAGCTATATCAGACGCAGGTAATTGCCCTCATGGGCTGAGGTGCCCCTCTTGCGGGCAGAGAACTGTACCTGAGAGGGGGAATGTCAATCTGTGCTAAATGCATTCTGTAATGACTCTGCTGCTCCAGATCTACTCCAGGGTTTCCATTTCTCGCTCGCACCCCAGCCGAGTCCCTTTGCTCGTCCATTTAGTTGACATTCATTTTACAAGTCAGTCTTTGAATCTGGAGGAACACCTAGACGGAGTTTGTTTTTATTGGTAGCGTTTTGCTCCTTGTTTATTGAATTTGTTTTCTTTGTACACGTGGACTAGGGGAAACCAATGCTTCAAAATTAAATAAACGTCGTCTTTTATTGGTGTGCTTGGTGTTAGAAAATAGATATTTTTAGAAATATATTGCTGTTCATAGTCATTATGGGCTGTGAATGATAGTTAAACAGATGTTTTTACTTGACGTATCCTCACTGCCTAACATGGAACTCAGCAGACAACACGTTGCGACACAAAACTGTACTATAAACTGTATTATAAACTAAAACTGTACTATGTTTATCAACATTATCTTTTATTCTTTTCTTTAATGATATTCCCAAGTGAAAAGACAGACCAGGGTTGGATATTAACAAAAGTGCTACCAAAAATGCCTCAATTTAAGAAATGGGAGCTTTCCTCCCCAAATCACGTAAGTGACCACAAGTTATTTAGCCTTTTTTATTATTATATGTCATGACATTGGAGAAAAATATAAGTCTCACCAATATAAGGTGAGATAGTAACCTGCTTTTCATTACAGATTTGCGCAAAACTTTTGAGATATTTACCTAAGCTGTTCAGAACTGTGCTTATCAATTTGACAATTGGTCTCTGGCCAAGTATTTTGTCCATTAGGTTGAAATTATTTAAACTGTATTATTCCTTTCCCACCAGCACAGCTTTTGCAGAGGTTTCTCTATTCCAAAAGATACTTCTATTTGATAGCTTTCCATTTGGAGTGTAATAATTGCCATGGCTCTGGAAGTCCTTCTCCTCAAATGCTTTTTGGTCTTGATAAATTGTGGCATTTCTTTATTCCCCAAATTCCTTTTTTATGAGTTTAATAAAGAACTCTGTCTCGTCTTCTGTCCAAATATACCTTTGAAACTTGTACTATCCTTACAAGGTAGATAAACATGTTCATGTTTAAAATAGAATGTCACACTATGCAATCCTCTTTCCTTATTTAGAATATTTATTCATGCCCTTTAAACTTATTAAAATACATAATCCCACTGATTGTGAATACTAATATAGAATAATTATACTAAAAATAACATGAAACAGTAACAAATTTTGTATTCACTCTCTAGTGAGTTCCTTTATTACATGAGCATGAGAGCTGTTTTTTTCTCTTTTTTTCTTTTTTTTTTCTTTCTGGAATCTCTGAACTGTTGGTTTAGCAGACAACACGCACAAAATAGAAAAAAATCAAAACTGACTTTAAAGATAAAAGTAAGAGATTAGGCAGGAGATAAACAAAAGATAATAACTGACAGAGGACTGAACTGAATAGGGAGTATATCTTAAGGAGATAACAAGGAACTAAATAAGACACCGCTGATAATTATAAGTAACCAGCCTAAACAACAGGGAAACAGGAACTAAGGGACACACAACAGAATATCAAGAGTCCCGTTCAGCCCGTTCTCAGATTTGGGGCAATGTGACGTACTTTTGCACGCCCCTCTCACGACTGTTGATTGACACTGCAGTTTTAGCGAAGACTCGCCTTGAGTGAGCTGTACCAAAGTCCTTTTAAGCAAGTCATGCCACTCGGTCGCCATCTTGGCAACGCCTCCGGGCAGCTATTTCGGACTTAAAGTCCCTGTAAAGGCAATTCTACAAAAAAGTTCAAAACACATTGTAAATGTTACATATGTATTGCTAAAGACTGTGAAGTACTGAAATGTGGAGTTAGACCGTTAAACAGTTTTTCACCATTACAATTTTACGGATTGTTTGGGCGGGGCTAAAACAGGGCTCGATGACGCACTGGACCCCATGAGCTCCTGGAGATGCCCCTATTTGATGACGCACAGAGTCTGATCTCTCCCCTAACACACAATAACACTCCCCGAGCACATTCGCATTCACCGCTCAATCGCGAGTGACTGTCAGTACTATTAGTTACTACAGCTGAGCCTACAGTTTGCTACCTAGCTATGCCTTCATTTAAATTCCCTAAAAACGATCACATCAAGAAGAGGTTTTTAGAGAGCAAACCTTGATGAAGAGCTCACCGCCAACACCAGCCTTTGTAGTGATCATTTTACACTGGATAGTTTAAACTTTCCTCAGAGACAACTGGGATTCACTGATAATCCACTGTTACTGGTGAACGGGACCGAAGCGACTATCTCCCGCCTCAGTGTTCATCCTCCCGTCGCGAAAGCAGTTTCACCTAATATCACCGTCGACAGTTTTCCCGCTAGTGGGCGTGGTTTCAGCACAGCCAGCGGACACGCCCCCAGCGTTTGAGAACAGAGATAACTGCTCATTTTTTCAAGATTTTGATAGCTTATTTTATGTACTTGCCGGCATTTTTTATCATTCAAATTTGGCTGGGTGGCTAATATCACATTTTTCTGTGGTATGAAAAACTCAGAACACATACTTAATTTTGACTTTACAGGGACTTTAACAAGACCAGGCTCCTATCTAAATGAATGGGCAGAGAGTCAAAACTGAACTTTCACTGGTCACCGGGACATAAAAACTACATGTATAGAAACAGCAGTAAAATGTAATAAAAATCGCTGAAAAAGTTTGATGACTTTGCCCCAAAATAAGGTTTAAAATGCCGTTTTTCCCACAGGTTATACTTTTACTGAGCATGCACAAGGGTTCTCTCGCTCTCTGTCACGCACGCCGCACGTTTAAAACACAGTATGTGCACACTCTTGCTCGCTCGCTCTAGATTCCGGGAGATTTGAACTAATTTGCAGGCATCAGAGAGCCGCTATCAATATTCGGGAGACACCCGGAACTTCTGGGAGACTTGGGATGTCTGATATTTACAAAACGCACACATAAACTGCATATCAAATCTGCTGCCTTTTCAAACAGTGTCATATTTAAATGTTTCCCGGTTTGACCGTTAAAAGCAGACGATTGGCTCTCCAGCGGGAGGGGCAGGGCATTTGCACACAACCACCATCTTTGGTGTTACGTGTTTTCCCTATACATTTGTATTAAGGATTGAGGAAGTGGCATGTCTCTAAATAAATAGCATAGACAGTAAAAGAAATGGACAGAGCGATCTCATTGGAACTCCATTGAGACGATTGAAGCCCGTTTTTGGCGATTTTTCAGAACTTCCGTCCCTGACGCGCAGACTACGTAGTGGGACGTGAGTGACCCGTCTGTCTTCTAGTGCTGTGGCATGAGAAATCTGAATAATTCCCTTCCGAAACATGCGGAGAGAGTGAATAGGAGCTGTCCATGAGCTAGGAGAAGGAGACAATGTTGCTGGGTATTCTGATTAATTATTTTGTCATTTTGCCTCCACGTTTCCCTGATTGCGCGCGAGCTTCTTCTCATGTCCATACGGTAATCTCTTTACTGTGCGACAGAGAGTCGTGTGGGTATGACGCAATCATTAGCCTACTTTCACTAAAACTGCTTCTACGGGGCCATAACATAAGCTACAAGGTAATGGAGCTATTTATACATTGTCGTGTTTCTTTACAAATAAATAAAGGACAAATGGGGTCTTCAAATGCCTCAGATGTAAAGTTATTCGCTGTCAAAGTGACGCCAAAATGAATGGGAGTCAAAGGGAATGCTAACGCAAGTGAAGTTCTGCTACAAGATGTCAGCTCCCGCGAGGCTTCAACTTCCGGTCGATGGATTACCCCCTTGATAAATAGTATCTGGCTGTACACAGTCCGCCATTGTTACGACTGTAGACAACAATGTCTTCTAAGCAATTGAGGTGTTTTGTTATAACATGTAAGAATGAACTGTAGCAGTCATCAATTACTCTCGTTGTTACTCGAGGATGGATCTGTACCAACTGATTATGATCCACCTTACAGTCTCCGGAGTGATAGGCCTAACGTTACTGATCACGACAGTAATTAAAGGGCGAGCGTGCATTTTATTATTGTTCATCTGAGTCGTTTTAAGGATATAAAGTTTACCAGTTTATTAAGCACCCCCTGAAAAGCTGTGTATATATTTGTTTACTGTTAGTTGTAATAAGTGTTTCTGTGTAATTCGCTTTGTATGTTGACGATCATGAAAGGGAGAGAGAGAATTTATGGAAAAGACTTTAATGCGCACTTCTTTTACTGTGTTTATTCAGCTGTTACGGTGATTTGTGTCATAAAACTGACACTTCATCTTTTGTGTGATGTACAATAAACTTAAATAAAACAGCGCAGTCTCATCCCAAGAGGTCATATAACTGACGTCTTGGGACGTCTTTTGACCATACGTCAACATCCGCCTTTTTAGGGTACCCTTAAACGTCGGTTAGATGACGTTATCGGATCCTAACCCTACTCCAGACCTAAACCTACCCCTAAACCTACCCCGTCACCTAACCGACGTTAAAGGTATAGTGTCAGTTGTATGACGGCCCGGGATCGTCATGTAACCGAAGTTTAAGGGTACCCTAAAAAGGCGGATGTTGACGTATGGTCAAAAGACATCCCACGACGTCAGTTATATGAATTCTTGGGATGAGACTGTGTTAAATAAAACTCATCAGTAAATTTTCTGACGTCAATTAAATTTAAAAAAAAAATTCTGACGCGGCCTGCTACAGCAGGCCTGAACTAATGAACTAATATTGGATAAAAGCAAGATGAAAAGTAAGTTAGAACCGACATAATTGTCCGACTCCGGGTCGAAGTGAACACCGCTACTGAGAGTTTATGTTCTGATATTATCATTCCTGACACTGAGAGCGAGCTCGTGAGACTCCGCCCCCCATCCCTCATTTGCATTTAAAGGGATACACACTAAAACGGCACGTTTTCTCAGCCCCAGAAAGTGCCAATTTAAACATGCTGTAAAAAGGTATTTGTTGGTCATTTTGAGCTAAAACTTCACATAGACACTTGGGGACATCAGAGACTTATTTGACATCATGTGAAAAGGGGCATAGGTGTAACCCAATCCAGTTATGATATTGTGATATTGACGTATGGATTGTGATATGAGTCACAAAATGTATTTCAAAATATATATTGTGTTACCATGGGATAATTGCCAATACTGTACCCGGCCCTTCTTATTTTCAGTTTAGTACACTTCCAAATGCAGTGCAGTTACACTGAATGCTGCAATCAGCCTTTTAAAATGTATCCCTGAAGGATATGGAAACATCTGCCTTCTTTGTTTCTCAGTATTTGAGGCACAGAGATTTATGCTGGATATTGAAAAACCTCTATTGATCTTTAACACAGTTTATTTATATGCATGAGTCTGTAATGCTTTAGCCTTCCCTTTATGAAATCTCTCTTTATTTAACTGACGACCTGAATTAATTAATTTTGCTTGCTTCCCACACGTTTTTTTTTCTCTCTCTTTCCTTCCAGCCTTGTCATACGCTTACAAATTCAATTTTTTGTCTGTTTTATCTCGCCTGATTTACAAGGACCAAGTTTAAGATTGCTTTATGCCACATTTATTGGGGTCATTCAGCCTTTGTAAAGAAAGAAGGACCAAAAAACAGTTTGACTCCACAAGAAATGTGCATGCTTAATACGACAATGTGCACATGTGAAAATGAAACAAAAATGAAATGCAAATTATTAATGGAGCACTTTTTTCTAATTTCATATCAATATTTTTAAATAAATAAATAAAAAAAAACCTGAATGAAGATGTGGTGATGGCGCAGTGGATAAGACACATGCCTTTGGTGTGAGAGACACGGTTTCGAATCCACTGTAAGACACCAATGTGTCCCTAAACAAGACTCTTCACCCCTAGTTGCTCCAGAGGCATGAGACCTCTGACATATGTAGCAATTGTAAGTCGCTTTGGATAAAAGCGTCAGCTAAATGAATAAATGTAAATGTAAATGAATGGTATGCTTTGCATTGAGGTTGTATTTCAAGGGTCATAATCACATGCACATTTTTAATACTTCTTAAAAACACAGGAAAAAAAGAAGCAGAAACAAATAATAGCTTATGTAAAATAACACAATCATTAGCATTAAACAGCATTTAAATCAAAACTGCCTAATATTACCGAATGAAACATCAATCCAGGACAAGCTATTGGACTGTGCAACCTTAGTTGATGAACTCGATCTACTCCATCTATGTTGTTATATACATATATATTTAATTAAACTTACAAGCGGCGTACACCAAAAGACTTTGAAAAGATTTAGAAAAGAGTTTATAAGATTATCAGCTCACATCTAAAGACTTTGGGTTCAGAGTTTTTAGTCTCAGACTAAAGATTTTACAAACACTGAATCTTGTAGTGACACTATTTATAAGACTACAACTAGATTATTTTAGCTTCCCACCAAATTCCTCCCATCATTCCGCGGTTGCGTGAATGTGAAAGCAACACGGATTAGGGCGCGCACTTCTTCAGGAAGTAAAGTATACTGCGCATCAAGTGTCCTTATTGTGATGAATTCAGTTAAATAAAACACTTGTAAGGGATGATAGTGTTGATGATTTACCTTGGATAAGAGCGAGAGTGAGCCTGAAGTGTATTCGTGCATTGGAATCAGAGCAACACATTTGGAAATCCCTGTCGCCTCAGAAGAGTCCGTTTGCAAGTAACAGAAGTACACCTTATGTGACACGCACAGTAAACCTATATTGTACACTCAACTGTGCATAATAGCAGCAAATGAATAGAAAAAATATATATATATAGGCTATAGGTCCTATACCGTATTTTCCACACTATAAGGCGCACTTAAAAGTAGGGATGAGCGAGTACAGCATTATCTGTATCTGTATCTGTATCTGTATCTGTTAACCATATTAATTATCTGTATCTGTACTCGGACTGGGCAGGGCCTAAACCCGGAAGTGGGTCGGGTAGTCTTGAAATGGGCGGGGCTTTAACCGGTATGTTATTTTAAGCATGCAATTGATATGGGTTGATCTGAAATTGCTATATTTATTGCTGATAAGAAATAAAACTATTTACATGACAGCATCAGCATTGAGCTTCAGATCAATGGTTTTGATCACGATAACAAACGAACTACAGAACAAGTTTTGCAACAATGAATACAACACATGTGGCTGCAATTATGAAGTAAAATGTAATGAACAAGAGTTCCCTTTCGTAGTCACTTCGAGTTACGTCAGAAGTGACGGAGATTGGGGGATTTCGCATAGAAAGCCAATCCTCTTCGAGTATTTAAACACGAGCCAATGGCATGCAATGCCTTGGGGCTGCGGAAATTTGCATAGCGTACTCCGCCCTACTCCGTGAGTATAAAAGGAGGAAGTGAACGCAACCGCAGTATGTTTTCGCTTCGGAGCCAAGAGAACCTCTTCACTCCTCAAAGCTGATTCAAGACTCTTCGAGACGAGCGTCCTCTTCAGTGTTGGTGTGACGGCGGTACCCAGCGAGATTCTGCATTGCCTGCGATCTGTGCAGTGGTTTGCCAGACTTTGCGCTTCTCCCTGGTAGCCTCAGCGCTGAAAGAGTGAATTTCTCTCCTCTCTGTAAAAGAGCTGCACGCGGCACGTCTTTTTAAAGATGGCTCGCCCGTGCCCTTCTGGATGTGGTAGATTTCTATCGTCATCTGATGGTCACGAACGCTGCTTTGTTTGCTTGGGCATTCAGCATGCAGCAGCAGCGTTCGTGGATGACTCATGTTCCTTCTGTGGGACCATGACCATCTCCACACTGAGGTCGCGGCTCAATGATCTCACTAGAGTGAGAGCCCCGGTCCCCCCTACTCGATCGGCTTCCTTCACGAAAGGGGGCCCGTCGACCCGGGGACCGGGCGATCTAACGGTGACGGTGTGGGATAAAGCCCCGACGATTCCTCGGGCCACACCTCCCGCCTCAGTGCGTGAGCCAGCGGGCGCTAGTTCGACTCGGTCGGTTGTCTCTTCGGCGGCACTGGCTGCTTCGAGCAGCGCCCCAGATGATGATGCGATGTCTATCACAGCATCACTAGGCGGGCTTGATTCCTCGGGAGAGGAAGATCCGGCTGCGTTGCCTCCTTCGGGAGTCCCAGCGTTGTCCGCGTCAGATCCCGAGATGACGGCCATGCTGTCTCGAGCCGCTGGGAGTATCGGGCTAGAATGGAAACCTCCATCCTGCCCCGACCTCTCACGGATGGATAATTGGTTTTTGGACAAGGCTGCCGCTGCAAAGCCACGGCCGACTCCAATTCCTTTTTTCCCCGAGCTGCATGCGGAGTTATCACGCTCTTGGGGGGCTCCTTTGTCCACTCGAGAGCGCGATCTCTCCCCCGCCTTTCCCCCCCTCGACGGCGGGGCCGCCCGTGGGTACACTGGGATGCCCCCGGTGGAGCGCTCTGTTGCGATGCAGCTGTGTCCACAGAGCGCTTCCACCCGTGGTCCTCCTAAGCACCCATCCAAAGCCTGTGGGTTCTCGTCTGCTATGGCGGCGCGATCCTACAGAGCGGCGGGACAGGCGGCCTCCGCTCTGCATGCTATGACCACTTTGCAGGTCTTCCAAGCGAAGTTGCTCAGAGACATGCACGAGGGCGGGACTGATCCGACGGCATTCAAAGAACTGCGGTCCGCCACTGACCTTGCTCTCCGGGCAACGAAAGTGGCTGCTCGCGCCGTTGGTCAGGTGATGGCCACTAGCGTGGTTCAGGAGCGTCATCTGTGGCTCAACCTGGCGGATACGCGGAGCGCTGAGCGGACTCGTCTGCTCGACGCTCCGCTATCCCGGGTTGGCCTTTTCGGCGGTGCGGTCGAGGACTTCGCCCAACAGTTCTCCACCGCCCAGAAGCAGACGGAGGCCATCAAACACATCCTGCCCCGACGACCAGCTGCTGCCTCCACCCAGTCGTCGGCACAGGTGCCTCCCCCTGCTCGCCGCCGAGGACGCCCCCCTGCGGCTCCCCTCCCTCCCGCCCGGCCCCAGCAGCAGCCTTCACCCGGGCCCCGGCGTCGAGGAGGCCGCAGGCCGGCGTCACAGCCCCCTCAGGCCGCTCGCCCCGCTAAACGCCAGGCCAAGCGAAGATCCTGACACGGGCGGCTCAGTGTCGATCTCGAGTCTTTCCCAGGAGGCGGTAGCAGGCCCCCTCCTTCCCCCGGTGGAGGGCCGGGGGAGAATCTTTTGTTCTCAGCTCCCCGCTGCTCACCCACGGGTGGGCAGCACCCTGAACTGGTTAAAGAAAGACTTGACATCCTCACTGAGCTCACAGACTGGAGTGAGTGCCCCCGATGCCCCAGTGTGTCGGCCCACTCACTCCTCTCTGTCTCGGAGGGCGCGGAAGGGTGCGTGTGTCGTCCCCGGGCTACACCAATCCCTTCCCCCTCTCTCGCCAGACCCCCGGCAGAACGGACCCCCGTGGAACGCTCCGCTTTCCCTGGTCCCTTCTGTCGGGGAGCGGGCTTCGACGGATCCGAGCGGGGTAACTCCTGCACGCGTGCCAGTCGACCCGCCACGCTGCCCCTCCGGGGGGACGTCTGTGGTTCACATGACCCCGTTGGCTCACTTCCTGGAAGCCTGGCTAGCGCTTCCCGGGGTATCCCGCTGGGTCATCAGAACGATCAGATTCGGCTACGCGATTCAGTTCGCACGGTCTCCTCCCCGCTTCAGGGGAGTTCGCTCCACGATAGTCGGTGGCAATGCCCCAGTCCTGAGAGCGGAGATTGCGACCCTGCTGGCGAAGGGTGCAATCGAGACGGTCCCTCCAGCCGAGGTGAGGTCCGGGTTTTACAGCCCCTACTTCATTGTCCCCAAAAAGACCGGTGGGTTACGACCGATCCTGGACCTGCGCATTTTGAACCGTTCTCTCCATCGACTACCGTTCAAAATGCTCACGGCCAAACGCATTTTCGAATGTGTTCGGTATCAGGATTGGTTTGCAGCGATCGACCTGAAGGACGCGTACTTCCATGTGTCCATCTTACCTCGACACAGACCGTTTCTTCGGTTTGCCTTCGAGGGCCAGGCATATCAGTACGCCGTTCTCCCATTCGGGTTAGCTCTGTCCCCTCGCGTCTTCACGAAGATCGTCGAGGCAGCCCTTGTTCCCCTTCGCGAACACGGGGTTCGCATCCTGAATTATCTCGACGACTGGCTGATACTAGCACACTCTCGAGCTCAGCTTTGCGAACACAGAGACTTGGTGCTCCGGCACCTAGCCCGTCTGGGCCTTCGGGTCAACCGAGAGAAGAGCAAACTTTGCCCCGTGCAGAGGATCTCTTTTCTCGGCGTGGAGATAGACTCGGTCGCCATGTCCGCGCAGCTCACGAACGAGCGCGCGCACTCACTGCTGACTTGTCTTCGTCAGTTCGAGGGCAAGAGTGCGGTTCCACTGAAACTTTTTCAGAGGCTCCTGGGGCATATGGCATCCGCGGCCGCGGCAACGCCGCTCGGTTTGCTTCATATGAGACCGCTTCAGCTGTGGCTTCGCGATCGAGTCCCGAGGTGGGCATGGCATCGCGGCTCGCTCCGAGTCCCAGTGACTCCGGCATGCCGGCGAACCTTCTTCCCGTGGTCGAACCTCAGCTTTTTACGGACGGGCGTCCCTATTCAGCGAGTTTCCAGGCATCTCATCGTCTCCACGGATGCATCTACCACGGGTTGGGGTGCCATGTGCAATGGGCATGCAGCCGCCGGCTCCTGGACGGGGGCCCAGCGCCTCATGCACATCAATTGCCTCGAGCTGCTGGCAGTACGGCTCGCCCTGCACCGCTTCAGAGCGTTGCTCAAGGGCCAGCATGTGCTTGTCCGCTCAGACAACACTACGGCTGTAGCGTACATCAACCACCAGGGGGGTCTACGCTCGCGCCGGTTGTCGCAGCTCGCCCGCCACCTCTTGATATGGAGTCAGAAGCACCTGAGGTCCCTTCGTGCAGTTCACATTCCTGGAGACCGGAACTGGGCAGCCGACGAGCTGTCTCGGGTCCGCCCTATCTCCGGCGAGTGGCGACTCCATCCCCAGTCGGTCCAGCTGATCTGGAAAGAGTTCGGGGAGGCACAGATAGATCTGTTCGCCTCCCGGGACTCAGCCCACTGCGCCCAGTTTTATTCTCTGACCTGGGGCACTCTCGGTTCGGATGCGCTGGCGCACAGCTGGCCACGGGGCCCACGCAAGTATGCGTTTCCCCCAGTGAGCCTCCTTGCACGGGTGTTGTGCAAGATCAAGGAGGACGAGGAGCAGGTCTTGCTGGTAGCCCCCTACTGGCCCACCAAGACGTGGTTCTCCGATCTCATGCTCCTCGCGACAGCACCTCCTTGGCCTATTCCTCTGAGACAAGACCTACTCTCTCAGAGACGGGGCACTCTGTGGCACCCTCGTCCCGATCTTTGGAGGCTGCACGTGTGGCTCCTGGACGGGACGAGGCAGGTTTGAGTTCGCTGCCACCTGCGGTGGCGGCAACCATCACTTCCGCAAGAGCGTCGTCCACGAGACACCTTTATGCGTTGAAATGGAACCTCTTCGTCAATTGGTGCTCTTCTCGCGGAGAAGACCCCCGGAGATGTTCGATCAGTGTCGTGCTTTCCTTCCTGCAAGAAGGGTTGGAGCGCAGGCTGTCGCCCTCCACCCTTAAGGTTTACGTCGCGGCCATTGCCGCTTCTCATGAAGCAGTGGAAGGTAAGTCCTTAGGGAAGCACGACCTGGTCATCAGGTTCCTGAGGGGAGCGAGGAGGCTGCATCCGCCTCGTCCTCCCCTCGTACCCTCTTGGGACCTCTCGGTAGTTTTAAGTGCTCTGCAGAGGCATCCCTTTGAGCCTTTGCAATCGGTAGAGTTAAAGTTTCTGTCCATGAAGACAGCACTCCTGGTTGCATTGGCCTCCATCAAGAGGGTGGGGGACCTGCACGCATTCTCCGTTGACGAAGCGTGCCTGGAGTTCGGGCCGGCTTACTCTCACGTGATCCTGAGACCCCGGCCTGGATATGTGCCCAAGGTTCCCACCACTCCCTTCCGGGACCAGGTGGTGAACCTGCAAGCGCTGCCCCCGGAGGAGGCAGACCCAGCCTTGGCACTGCTCTGTCCGGTACGTGCTCTCCGCACCTATGTCGACAGAACGCAGTGTTTCAGGACCTCAGACCAGCTCTTTGTCTGTCATGGAGGGAGCCAGAAGGGAAGGGCTCTCTCAAAGCAACGGCTGTCCCACTGGATAGTGGATGCCATTGCTTTGTCTTACCAGCAGCAAGGCCTTCCGTGCCCCCTTGGTGTGACGGCCCATTCCACTCGGAGTGTAGCCTCCTCTTGGGCTTTAGCGCACGGTGCCTCGCTAACAGACATCTGCAGAGCTGCAGGCTGGGCGACACCCAACACCTTCGCCAGATTCTATAATCTGCGAATTGAGCCGGTATCCTCTCACGTACTCGTTTCGGCCAGTTCTGGATCCGCTCAGGTGTCTTCGCTTGCTCGCCACTCCACTCCCCGGACTGGATAAGTGCGATATTTCCTCAGTTCTTCCATTGAAGTCTTGAGTCCTCCCGCACCGACGATGCGGGCACCACTGCGTTGCTCTGGATGCTAGCTAGGTGCCTCCATGCGCACGGTTCCCCATGGTAACCGTCTCATGTGTATTATCCACTGTAAGCCTCTCTGAGCATGTGTCTTCCCTTGGCAAGCCATCTGCCACCCCTGGAGTTTAAATCAGTAGCCACCTGCGGTTGGTACTCCAGTGTTCCATATGCGTCCCTATGTGGCCATATGTGTATTCATAAGTCCTCCCTTCGGTAGGCAGCTGGTAGCATGTCCCCTTCGGGATATGTTTCCCAGTGTACCTTGGTAATCCTGTGTCAAAGTCGGATCCCCAAAAAAAAAAAAAAAAAAAAAGAGGTAAGGCTCGGGGGTTCAGTCTTTCGCAGGGCACTGGAAGACAGCTTGAAGATGGCGTGATGGCACAGACCCCCAATCTCCGTCACTTCTGACGTAACTCGAAGTGACTACGAAAGGGAACGTCTCGGTTACGTATGTAACCCTCGTTCCCTGAGTAGGGAACGGAGACGTTACGTCTCCCTGCCACTTCTGCTGTATCGCTGGGTAGATGCCGAGTTCAGTCTTGGCTCCTCAGCGAAGACATACTGCGGTTGCGTTCACTTCCTCCTTTTATACTCACGGAGTAGGGCGGAGTACGCTATGCAAATTTCCGCAGCCCCAAGGCATTGCATGCCATTGGCTCGTGTTTAAATACTCGAAGAGGATTGGCTTTCTATGCGAAATCCCCCAATCTCCGTCACTTCTGACGTAACGTCTCCGTTCCCTACTCAGGGAACGAGGGTTACATACGTAACCGAGACGTTTTCATCTCAACTACGGCTGGGTGATATGGACCAAAAGTCATATCCCGATATATATTTAGGCTGAATTTCGATATACAAAATATATCCCAACATTTTTTTCTGCAAAGTGAGAGCAAATGTTCAGTCAAAGCCAAATATGACATGTCATAAGCAGTGTTGGGAGTAATGCATTACAAAAATAATACATTACAGTAACATATTACTTTTTGCTGTAACGCAGTAGTGTAAGGCATTACTAATCAATTTCCAGTAATATTTTACTCGTTACATGTTCAGTGAGGCTTGTATTACAGTTTTATTACAGTGTATTGTCTGCTTTTACTTCTTAAAGGCAACAGACTATGTGAAAGTTTTAAAGCAGTCTTTTAGTGCCAGTTCAGAGCGGTCGCGTCTGTTACATTGTTTTTTCCTCATAAATGCGAACACGAAAACTAAAATAAAATGAATATTTTAAGTTCTATGGAGACTGGAGAGCCAACCCTTCCTCATCCGATTTGCGCAGTGTAATTAACAGAATTACAAAAAATATATTTTACCTCCTTTTTTTTTGTCACGCATGAATGTGCGTCTTTTCCCTAATATTGAAAATAAAACATAGACTGATATTTGTCTAATGTCTGGAGTCCTTTAAGGAAGTAGCCTATATACGTTTCAATACATGTATTTTCTGAGAATTTTTATTTCAAGTTTTGACTGCAAATGTCATCATGTCCATAATGCTGGACTTCCCCAATTTTAAATAATTTATCCTCAACTAGTTTTGTGGTGTAGGTCTACGTATTTTATAATGTTAACTTCAAATAATACTAATAGCCTAATTTAAAGATAAGGCAGCATTGGATCTGGACGGTAAGGAGAATAACGCTGGAGTTGGAAGAGGTGTGTCGCGATTCTGTAGGTTCGTGGATCTGAGTCGTGTGGCGAATCGCGATTTCGGTTTCATATTGCATATCGTTACAGCCCAAAAGTTAAGTTCTACTTAGTTATTTTGGTGAAAGTAACTCAAAAGTAATACATGAGTAATGTAACGCATTACAATTCTGGGACAGTAATATTGTAAGGTAATGAATTACTTTTAAATAACAGTAACAAGTAATACCTAATGTATTACAGTTTGGAAGTAACTTGCACAACACTGGTCATAAGTAGTTTTATTGAAACTTGAACATTTGCTAAATCAAATGAATAAATAATAAACAGGTTTCTTCACCTTAGGGCTGCATGATTAGCTATGACAAAAATCTTAATTGCAGATTATTCCCTTGGAATTGTAATTGTGATTTATTAATTGGTTTATTTATTTTGTTAATACAACGTTGGTATGAGCCATTACAGTCATTTAAAAAAAACATAAAAAAATAACACAAAGAAAAATAAGGGCATTAAGGGGTTAATATAGAAACGACAGTTACCATGGTGTATAGTGAATACACAATACTAACAAGAACTATTTATGAAACATGGAAACTGCTCCTGGTGAATAGAATGAAAATCATAAATGCATTGCTTTTATTTCGTGTAATTTACATGCTCGTATAGTTTCTTTTGCACTTTATATACAGTGAGGCGATCCAGCGCGCGTCCATAGGCGGAAATCGTGGGGGGGGTCAGGGTTTTTTTTTTCTAAAACCACTTTATTTATGTTGTTCCGTCGGATTATAGTGTCGATTTCACTGAATATGATCAAAAAAAATGTTGCCGACGGCAGCTTTAAGTCATACGATGTGATGATTTGTGTATGAGGTATAGATTAAAATTCATTATTAAAAGTAATTTATTCACTTTTGCACATGTGCACTATTAAACTTGGTCTGCAGCAGATTTTATGTAATTGAAACTTGTTCTCGAGTGTCTTGTAACTAAACACATCAACTTTCTCTATTTTCACAAGTAATAGTCCTTAGTAATTCAAATTTATTGAAGTTTTTTCAAAATTCTTTAGCCAAATATCCAAACCAAAACAGTGAGGGCCAGATGTACATACATTTGCGAACGCAGCGTTAATAGTGCCACGGCCAAGATACAGAAAGCACTTGATGTGCAACCGCAGTGTGTGTGTCGTACCAAACCTGCAGTTCATCAGGTAATCAGTGCCTCTCACTATACCGTAAATTGCGCATATTTAAATGCGCAATTGAATGGGCCTCCTCCTCTCACTGCTGATGCTATGACTGTTTGAAATGAACTGGAAAAAAAAAAATGATGACTGAAAAATCCTTCCCCGCTGGACTCCAAATTAAAGAGTTGCTGGCCCAACCGGACTCCTGATACCGATAGCCTGCTAAGCTTTTGTATGCTTTAATGAAGCTCCGGTGTAGCGTGATGGTAAGTGAATAACGGTAGCTGTAAATGTCACCGAACTCAATGTCAGGAAGTTTTTTTACACATTTATTGCCTGTAAAAAGAACTTGTGGTGCTAATTTCTTTATCGTCCACTTGTATTGGCTATTTCTTTTTGTGATGCTATTAATAAGTAGGCTATGATGACATGAGGCCTGATGATTAGCTGACAGCCACTGCGCTAATAATAGATAATGGTGGAGGAAAAAAAAATCAATTCTGTTCAGACTGTTCAGTATCGAGATATTTTTCGCATGCAATTATATCAATACTGTAGTGCAAAGTATTGCATTATTTAGGCTAATTATAAAAATAATTATAATATATACGTGTATTTATGCAATAATATCAATACTGTAGCCCAAACTATTGCAATATTTAGGCTAATTATAAAAATAATTATAAGTATAAATATTATTTATAATAATATATGTTACGGGGCAATGGATCTATTATTAGGGGTGGCCCACCCCTCTTAATAGATCCATTGCCACTGAGTAGCTGACGCATGTATTCCGTCAAAATGGCTGACACGCGGTTAGGGGTCACGTGACTGGGAGATCCCTATAGACGAATCCGACGAGCGTTCTGTGTAGGCTGCCATCTTGTGGCGACGCCATTATTGAGCTGTTACACCGGCATAGGCATTTGCACTGGTATGTAAACAAACCTCGGTGATAACGCGAACGCACCCTCGATGACAGCTAAAGACAGGCAGAATGACTTGTTGGGTTGATGATGTTAGACCTTGGCCTCCAGTCACAGATGAAGGTACAAACGATCTTACAGATTATTTATGAAAAAAGCTTGGTAAGCTAGCTAGGCTAACGTTTGCTAACGAGGAAACTATAAAACGATCTGTCCATTTGGCAACAATAAATAAATAAATAAATGAAATCAAATAAACAAATTCATGGTTTTCATTTGTGTCCATTATTTATCTCATTTTCACATTGCAACGGGCAAGGGTAAGGTAACGTTACAGCTAGAAAGTATACTATCGACCAATTAGTGTTTTTAAACCATGGAAAGAGGTCAATATAACAGCGGGAGAACAATTATGTCACATAACGTTATATTTAGCTCAGGAAAGCCATTTAATGCCTTCTAGGCGACGGTATTGCCTCCCTCTATTCACTAAAAATAGATCAAAGTCTTCATTTGTGCCTCAAGCAATTAAGCTTTTAAATAGCTAAGTTAAATAGGTATAGGATACTCAGCTGGTCTGGTATTGCTTAAATCAAATAGGTAGTTAATAAGTGTAGGGTATGTGGAATGATGGGCTAAGTGTAGTAGTATGTGTCTTTGTATTTTTTATTTTATTTATTTATTTTTGTGTGTGTGTATGATGTATGTCGTATGTATGTTGAAATGCCTACTTGATTGCTATGCAAACAAATTTCCTCACGAGGACAAATAAATGTACTTACTTAATGACCATAGCATGTTAATTGAATAGAAAAAAATAGCAAGAGAGGAGATTTTGCTGATCACTATATCACATATTTATTATATTTTTTTACTTATGTCATTAAATAATTGTTATTATACGCGAATGTCCACGTCTTGTACTCGCCCAGGAAATCTTTGTAAACCGTACGGCTCCAGACAGGGGCAGTCGACCCGGGGTATTCACAATGTTTTCTCTTCAAAATTGAAATTTTACTGCCACCATAGAAACAATTTATAACGGAAACTGTTTACCCACTCGACATTATACAAGGGCTAACGTTGTAACGTTAGTGACAGTCGTAAATCGCGGGCTGTTTATTCCAGTGGACGCAAGTTGCAACTTAAACAATAGGAGGCAATGGCGCAACGCTACCCAGCAACAGCTCAGTAATGGCGCCCGCTTACTTCCGGTAGTTTCGCCGGATTCGTCTATAAGCACAGGGGCCTCCATAGTTTGTTAAATGGAAGAGGTATGGAATGACCAAGACTCTTCCTAGTGCTGGCTGCCCGATGAAACTGAACAATCAGGGGAGATGGACACTAGAAAGAAAGGTTGCAAGGAACCTGATGGTCACTCTGGTGGTTAATTTCCAGAGATCATGTGCGGCGACAAGAGAAATTTGCATATGGACAACAATCACTGATTGACCTCCAGGGTTTTATGACAGAGTGGCCAGATGGAAGCCTCTCCTCAGTGCTGAACACATGAAAGCCTGCTTGGAATTTACAAAAAATGACTCAAAATTCATGTCTGGAGGAAACCAGGCATTGCTCATCACCTGCACTACACAATCCCTAGAGTGAAGCATGGTGGTGGTAGTATCATGCTTTGGGCTTATTTTTCAGAGACAAGACATATCCAATGTTTCAGAGAACTCACAACCTTAGATGGGCCAAAGGCTGGCCTTCCAACAGGACAGTGACTATAAGCACACAGCCAAGACATCACAAAAGTGGCATAGGGAAAATTCTGCAAATGTAAGGGTTATCCAAGTATAGGCTCTGGCTGGGACTTTTACAGACAACAGTCAATACAATTTTCTTTAGAATAATAAGGAAAAAATGATAAATGTAAAGAATTTTAGTATGAAGCTGCAAAAGAATAAAAATAAAGAAAAATATAACAATACAATGTTTTTTTTGCAATGCATAATGTCAGGGTTCTGTCACTTCTGTCTGGGTTATATTCTGGTTGGTGACAGAGCTCTGACATTCCCAGTTTGTCCTGTGTTTCTTTAGTCTGGTTTATTGGCCCTCATTGGCCCAAATTTCCAGCGTACACCTGGCGTACAACCAAAACCACGGTGACTTTGAGATTTATCAATATGGACGTTGGCGTACGGCACGCTCAAATCCTACGCCAGCTCAGGAGGTGGTATACACACGTTTTGAGTTAGTGCAGAAATGCGCAGAAAAATTCCTAACACCACAAAACACACTCACAAACTAAAAGATATGAAATCACTGTAAAAAAACAACAACAACAACAACAACAACATAGTAATTATAAACTTAAGCATTTATTTTTGTGCAACATGGACTTCAATGTTTAATTTATGTGACTTTACCAAAGCATTTGATTTGTAAGCATTCCTTCAGTTGCGAGCCTGTGCACTTTACCCTGGCGTTTCAGGGTTATCCCCGGCAGGAGCGCACGGACTTGGTTCGCTAATGAAAGGCTTTCAATGACCAAAAAACATTTCAGACTGACAAAATAATAAAAAAATACATTCCTCTTCTTTTACATATATTATTAATAATAATAATACAAATAATAATAATTACATTCTTCTTCTAAATAAGATAAGCGTCATTAATAATACAAATCATAATAATAAGAAGAAGAATATTACAAAATGCAATTATTAATGTGAATGAATGGTACTCCACATCACATCACTATTGTACACCCCAATACATGTGACGTGATACGAAATTGAATGCTAATTCAAAAGACGTGCTAAAAAATAATGCATTGTGATAGGTCATTTCGGCTGCACGTCAGACAAGTTTATCTTCTTTGCCGGCGTCTTCTGTGTGTCCATGGCGTAAAATGAGGGCGTGGGGGAAGCGGAGTCTTCAAAATTTAGGCACGTGTTATTTTAATGACAATCTTTTCAGCCGCGGGATTTATCAAGGGCAGGTAGCTATTGCGTACACCTGGATTTCAAAGGTACGCACAACTTTATAAATCAGGCAGTGAGAAGAGTTTAAGCATAATCTTACGCCAACATATGCGCCTGTTTCTACGCAAGAATGATAAATGAGGGCCATTGTGAGCGTATGGCTTGTCTTGTATTTCTTGTGCCATGTGCTCTCCTGTCAATTGTCTAGCCCCTCCCATCGCATTACCTTATAGTTGATTAATCTTCCCCACCTGCTTTGTTCGTTACCCTCTTTTGTTTGCTCCTTATTTAGTCTCCCTATGTTTACAGTCCTGGGGGGTATTGCACAAAAGCAAGATAAGGGATTAAGCTGGGATTTTCCAGTTATCCTGGCTGAATTTAGCCCTGACTCGGTTGCACGAATGGAGGCTAAATTAATCTACATTAAGTTACTATGGAGATTTACACTTTGCAGCTAGCCTGCTCTAGAGCAGGCTAACAACCAGGCTAAGATTAATCCTAGTGATTTATCGACTAGTTCCTTTCTTAATTCTACTTTTGTGCAATACCCCTCTGTGCTAGTTCATTGTCCAAGTTCCTTGTGTTTCCTGTTACCGTTCTCTTTTTTCCCCCATGATGGAGTTTTGTTTTGTTTTGTTTTGTTAGTTTAATTAATACTACCTGTTATTTCTGTACTTGAGTCCTCACACCTTTAATCTACCCATTCCGTCACACTAATCTACTTTTCTTTCTTTTTTTCTCAGAAGAAAATAATATCTTGAATATCTTAGTTTCTTCTAGACGGCAATGAGATTAAATGAGATAAAAGTCTCCTACCTTTATTTTGAATTTTCTAAATTTTTAACATGTTATGTGATTTAAACACAGCAAATTGTCCATCCTACTCTGAGATATCTCTCTATATCTCATTTACTTTGCTTGTATGATCTTCGGTAAATAAATAATTATGATTTTGCGATAAATAAGGAATATTTTAGTCTATGTGTGTATAATTAATAATCTCTATTATGGTCTCTCTCTTCTCTTTTTCTCATTTCTTATATAGGAGAATATGTAGTGATGACAACATATTTCCACTTGAAAAGGAAAATTGGCTATTTCGTGATCCAGACGTATCTCCCCTGCATAATGACCGTCATTCTCTCTCAGGTCTCCTTCTGGCTGAACCGGGAGTCTGTGCCAGCACGCACCGTCTTTGGTAAGCTTTTCTTCCATATTGTTTCTTAATGCACAAATGTGCTCTGCAAGTTATCTGGCAAATAACACATCCAACATTGAGGTGTTGTTTAAATTGAGACTACATTAAAACATGCTGCTTCTTAAAGTGGTAGATATGCTTTTGTTTTTTTATATTGTTCTTATTTGTGATCATGAAACAAGCAAGAAGCATTTAAGCGAGAGCATGAAGGATTATTTGAAAAGTTTGTATTCTGTATGAAAGTTTACCATGTATATTCCATGAGAGGCCCTAAACCTGGATAGCGATTGATTCTGTTTCTTTTGACCTGTAATTATCTCTGCCACCACTTAAGCACCTAATTAATTACAGATTTGATTAACCTAAACCTGGAGTGAAATTAAGTTAAAAAGTGATGCTGACAAGACAGGAAAGGTAAAGATAAAACCAAAAGCGTTACAGCTGGGTTTTTTTTTTTTTTATCTGTTTATGGTGGTGGTTGTCATTTTGTGCTTTTTTTCTGAACGTGCTGTTACGAATAGATTACACCTCTACTCAGAGAGAAGGAAAATATGTGCAACAATTAAGAATAAATAACTTACTACATCAGATGAATCTGTGCTCCTCGAATTGAAACTACCAGCACTTTTGATGTAACTTTTCCAGGATTATTACGATAGTATTATTCCTCACAGCACAGCAAGATGAGGCAAAGTACAAGATTCTTATTAAACTGGATGTTTTATCCAGCTGATGTGGGCATTGGCACTGTGGGCATTGGGACTTGGCCGCTTCGTCTTGACCCTGGTCTAATCTGTATAAATTTTGTTGAAATCACATATGAGGATTTCGCAGGCTGTGGAGAAATGCAATCCTCCATTGACACGGAGTGCTGTCATGTAGTGTTGTTTTTGGCGGCCTGTTTTAATTTTAGTTTTAGTCTAGTCTTTGTGTCAAGCTGACATTTTAGTTTTTATTATTTTTAGTCACTTCATGCTCTTTTTAGTCTAGTCTAGTTTTAGTTGACGAAAACCGATGACATTTTAGTCTAGTTTTAGTCGACGAAAGACATAGTCTAGTTTTAGTCAATGAAAATTGTATTTTAGTCTACACTGTAAAAAATTTGGAGTAGGATTTACTTGAAAAAACCTTGCTAAACGATCTCACTCAGAAAATGCTAGTAAATTTACAAAGATTTGCCAAGTAAAAACCTAAACATATTTATCAGTAGCTTTAATTAGAAATCTTTAAGTTAAATTTACTTGGAATGTGGAATTAAGTAAACTTTACAAAAAATAAGTAATTTTAACTCGGCTTGTAAAAGGTTGATTATTACCGATTTCCTTTGCCTTTGTATTACACTTCACTAAAACAATTATCTTGAATTGTATTAGTCATTTATAGTATGTTCTTTTCTTAGATCATCTAAGTAATTTATATATACATCATGTCAGACTTTAAGCCTTATGTGAATGCAAACACCTCAATACTTGGTAGACAATACACAATGGTCGTAACATTTGATGGATCGTTTTTGTGTTTGAATGTGTCGTTTTAAGCAAAAAATTTACTCGAAATGTCACAAAATGGCAATTTACTAATACTGAAAACAAAAATCAATGATAAAACAGTGTAAATACAGCTGGAAACCAGTGAAAAATGAACCTCATTAATTATTCAAGGTCCAGTGCATGATGGGAACCCCAATATCAGAAAACTTGAGTAATTTTTACTTAATTTTATTGAGTTGATATTAAACTTTCATTTATACTCGCTTGAAATAAGTACTGATATGGAATTTACTTAGTTTTTTTAAATTCTTGCCTGAACTAACTTTTTCAAGTAAATTACATTGGGTTTTTTCACTAGTATTTACTTAACCAAAAAATCGTTTTTTACAGTGTATTTTTAGTAGGCAAGTCTATTTAACCTAGTCAATAAGTAGCCTACCTAGTAGTAGGCTAGCCTATAGACGAAACCAATTTTTTCTTTTAGCCAAACCCATTTCAAACAATCTTATCTTCTTATATTATTGTTACCTTATAGACTCAAGAATACATCCATTCCAGACACAGAAGACGCTCTGAATTGAATTTACAACATAGGCTATTTACCAACCAAACATGTTAGAAGTAGCCTACACACAAGATGAAATGAAAGTTTTTTCCAAATGTCATTTCTTCTTTTTCTCCCAAAGACGAATCCTTTTCTCTGTGTCAGACTTAACTTTGTTTGTTGTCGTTTATGCTAACGCCTGTTTCACACACACTCCGTTTGCAGTGCATATTTTTCCCGCACCCATACAGTTTTATAGATTAGTGCTCATACCGCGCGCTCTAGGAGCGGTGCGTGCATAACAGCAGAGCAGAGGACACAGTAGGCAACCTCAACAACGCGACACAATGGATGTAGGCTAAAATACTGATTTGAAATAAAAAATAGAGGATAAATGTTGTGATTGTGGTACAGCCGTAGATCAGTTGCACACTGCAAACGCAGCACATGTGAAAGCAATAACGCGCGCTGCTCCTGCATACACTCTACACACGGAGTGCGTGTGAAACAGCTGTAAGTCACGCAGCTGCTTCTTCTAAATAATGCCGCGAGTGGGGCTTGAGGATCTGAAGTCGCAAAGGTTTGCACAGTGCGATCTGATGCAGCCCCTGAAGTGACACAGGAAACAGAAATGCTGCATAATAATGCAAGTACGAGACGAAATAGCGTTAAATAACATTTCGTCTCGTCTCGTTTTGGTCAACGAAAATGAAGAGATATTTTAGCATAGTTTTTATTTTTGTAAACCACATTTAGTCTCGTTTTTATTCGTCAACGATATTGCATTATACATTTAGTTATAGTCATCGTCACACGACCAGCATTTACGTTGCGTCTCGTCTCGTTTTCGTCACGTGATAAAGGTTCGTTGACGACTACATTTAGTCATAATTTTCGTTGACGAAAGCAACACTACTGTCATGACAGCGAGGTCATCACGTCGCAGGCTTAAGGCATCGGTAAGACGAGCGGTTTCCGCAAACTCAATGCTTGTAAAATGGCAAATAATCCTTCTGATCAGTCGGGGTATTTTTGCTTTATACATTTTAGACTTATTCTCAAATTCAGCTTGTTTTAGGGGGTGGGATTATTAGGCCATTTTAATCAGACAGTTTGACCTGAGACCTGATTCTATTTTGTCTGACATTTCTTTTTTTTTTTTTTTTTTGGCCAATGTCCGGTAATTACCGGACAACGGAAACCCTGACTACATAATGTAGTACATAAATGGTGGGTCGACTGCATATATATATATATAGGCCTCCACTCATACTGAGTGGGTAGACATGTCGATTGCTGATTGGAATGTGATGATTGGATAGATAATTTTAACATGTTCCTCTCGAACTTTAATAAAACATAATTTCACAAGTTCACACTTACACTTAATCAGATAAGCAGCCTTGGACGGCCCCCCACAAATTAAAGATTGCAAGGCTGATAGTGTGCTGTTCGGAGGGGGTTAGTTTGTTGGACGGGGAGGGTTCTTGCATCATTGGACGAGGGCATTGCTGCTGCTGCAGTGAAGGTGAGATTTAATCAGAAATGGGCTCCTAAAGGTGCAGAGGGAACATCACTGCTGCGGCAGTGGAGAAAATTAGCCCGAGAAACTGAGCTCCTGTGTGAGCAGGGGTGTAACACTGCTTTAACAGTGAATGCAAGGTTAGACATAAACCGAGCTCCTGCGGGAGTATAGATCACAGTACTGCTGAGGCAGTGGAGAAAATTTGCTAGAGAAACTGAGCTCCTGCCGAAGTTGAGGTGACATCCCTGCAGTGGCAGTGAAGGAAATTTTCCAAAGAAACTGGGCTCCTGAGCGGGGGTGTAACACTGCTGCAGCAGTCAAGGCAAGGTTAAACAGAAACTAAATTCCTGCGGGAGAGGAGGTGACATCACTACTGTGGCAGTGGAGAAAATTTTCCAAAGAAACTGAGCTCCTGTGGGAGTATGAGGAAACATCACTGATCCAGTGGGAGTGGAAAAAAGGGAGTGAGACCTAGCGGAGTGGGACCTAGCAGAGGCAGTGGAAAAAAAATAGCCGGAGAAACCTGCGGGACATCACTGCTGCGGCAGTGAAGGAAATTTAGCTAGAGAACTGAGCTCCTGTTGGGAGCTGTGGCAGTGAAGGCAAGGTTAGCCAGAGAAACTAGACTCCTGTGGGAGCAGAAAGGACTACTGTGACTATGGAGAAGGTTAGCCAGAGACAAAGATCCTGCGGGAGTGGAGGATATAACACAATAAAGGAGCAAGCAAGGATTGGGCTCCTGCTGGAACAGGTGGGAAGATTTGAATTGTTTTACTGTTTTAGTGGATTGATGTTAATTGAGGTGGATATGGCAAGCTTTTAAGCTGTAGGCCAAGGACAAAGAATACATTTTGAGATTGATGACTGGGCCTGAAGGAGCTGCTGAAGGAGCTTTAGGCCACTGGTAGGGAAATGATTTAGAGGCAGTCAGAGGAGACGGTAGTGTTATTTGGGTCTGCATTGCTAGCGGAGGCATCCTCACGCTAGGGTCTGCTGAAGGAGTTGTAGGCCACTGGTAGAGGAAAAGGTTTGAGACCGCGGAAGGAGAAGGAAGTATTATCCAGGCCTGCCTTGCTAGCGGAGGCAGCCTTGTACTAGGAGCTGCAGGCCATGTAAAATTGTGAGAGTTAGACACAACAGGATGAAATGGCTGAGATTTCCCCATTAGCGGAGGCAACCTCACGCTTAGGGGAAGGCATTCGTTGAGAGGGGCAGGAATTGATGTACTGTATGCGGTGACAATGATGATGCGTTTTATTTCTAATGCGCTTTTCTCCAACCCAAAGACAGCCCAAAAACAAATATTAGATAATTAAACAACTGAACAAATCATTCAAACTGATTCGTGAACCGATTTAGACAGATCTGCCAACTTGTTTGATGAAGTCTTTGAACAGAATCGACTCAAAAGAGTGATTCATTTGTAAATTGAGCATCGCGCATGCCCATAAAAAGATACAATAAACTACGCATTTAACAACATGTATTGCATTAAAATATAGTAACGAGAGTAACGTCTCCCAATGTAACAAAGTAAATGTAGCCTACTGTGTTACTACCATAGACAGTTACTACCGTAGACAGTACGATTACTTTCCACTTGCTTTCTTGTTCATTGAATGCCTTAAAGGGTTAGTTCACCCAAAAATGAAAATTAAGTCATTAAGTACTCACTCCCATGCTGTACCAACCCCATAAGACCTTTGTTCATCTTGTTCAGATCAAAACAAACAAAAATAACGACTTTATTCGACTATTCCTTTTCTTCCTTGTTGGCCTGAAACGAGACTTCCATAGATTTCCACGACGCATGCGCGAGAATTGCGATCTCCTTCAACTACTTCAGTTCAGTTCTCGCACATGCGTCGTGGAAATCTATGGAAGTCTCGTTTCAGGCCACACTTAAGTAATTACCAAGTGTCCAAGAAGAAGATGGATGCATGTTTTCGTAGTCCATGTTACCAAAACTCATGTGCCATTTGAAAAGCATGTCATTTTTTTTTTATATATATATATATATATATATATATTCACTTCAAGAAAGTTTTTTTTTTTTTTTTTTTTAAAGCAATGGTTGGTTATGTGTTCAAATTATTGCTATTTGTGACTAAAATATAATATCATAGTGACCGGCAGTACTTTGAATTGAAATGTAGTCTATCCATGGCAGACAACTCTAAACAGAAGTGGAACCCCCTTGCATAAACTGTCAATAAACTTTATTTCTCAGATCCAAGGAAACAATTAATATCTATATTATTACTTTGTAACATTTAAACACAGATAAAATACCCATCACATTTAATCTTAAATGTTAATCATTAAAAGAAAAGCATAACATGGTGAGTGTGAAAATACTTCCGAGGGGAACTACATCTTTCAAACTAGGTGGCTTCTTCGATACCAGCATCCATTATATATTTTTATTTAATTAATTGTATTATTGAGAGGTTCTTACTAAAACCAGGCCCTATTGAACTAATGATGAAACAGATTTATATATAAAAACAACATGTAGACTCAATTCAGTACAATAGAACTTTATTTGATCCCCACATGGCCCAGTTTAAAAGGGACCACATTGAAGGTGCCAACAAACGACAACAATAAAGACAAATTGGGGTGAATCAAAACAACAAAAAGATCAGCTTTAATACAGGTTCATCAAGTGTATTTTAATGAAAAAGGTGAAAGGCACTTAATGCATTTTAAAATGCACATATATGTATGTATGTATGTATGTATTATGTGAGTGTGTGTATATATTTGTAGGGATGGGTTGGGGGCCGTCAACACAGTAACAATAACTACTACTAGATACATTTTGAATGCACTAAATAGCATAGGTTCAGGGTGTTTGCATGGTGTTTTGACTCTGGCAGGGAAGGCACATGTTCTTTTTAAAACCACATGCAGTGTGTGACCATGATTGGCACACTGTGCACTGTGACCATGAACGCCACTTCTTTCTTGCGTTCTTATTCTTGTCGTCAAAATGGATGCGGCAGACACAGCACACATTGTCTCCATCTACCAAAGGAAAACCACAAATATTTTGGAAGTCAAGCCAGTTAATTCGAAGCAACATATAAAAGGCAGCTTACTCATTTGTAACTGTTGCCAAATGCAAATGTGGATATTGCACATCAATTAATCTCAGATATTGCTAATGCTCAATCATGTAAAAAAATGTACTGGACAACACCCTTTGCGCTTCTGAGATGTTTTTATACATTACTGCACGTTCTGCCTGGAATCTGCCCATTGAAATACTTAAAAGTGAATCTAGTTAAATGATGTTGTATCCTAAATGAAAGTATTGGAGGCTAATTTGTCACAGTCTAATGGTTTTTTTTTATCCATTTTAAAATGTTTTAGTCTATTCTTCTGTTTCCATATCTGTTCTTATTGTAGTATTGTAATCTGTTGAAACTGCTTATTTATATCCAGGCTGCTGCTAGTCTTGGCCAGGTCTACTATGAGGAAGAGCTCATTTGTTATTTTGTAATTTGTTAAAAGAGTAGTTCACTTTTAAAAAAAAACTTTTGCTGAGAATTTACTCCATAGATATCTATATAAAGGCTAGCTATCTCGTCCACGCTGCTGGCCAATGGAGGTCGACGTCTGCACCTGGCGGCCATCTTGTCACAGGCAGCTCGCTCACTCGTAACATTGTGTGAATGGTACATGTACTATTAAAATAACCATAACTTGCTCAATTTTCTACCGATTTTCAAACGGTTTGGTTTGTTATAATCGTCAGAGATGTAGTTATGACACAGCCTACTTATGAATAATAAGTGTATAAATAAATAATCATCCAGATAATTATCGCCACGTTAATAACTTTTGTAAGAAACCAAACCGTTTGTAAATCCGTCAAGATTTCAACGAGATAAGAGTATTTGTGTTCGTGTTGACCACTTCGTCACCACGCCTGTGACATATGGCCGCCGGTGATGACGATAGAAACTCCGCCTTAAGACATCTAGCCTTTATATAGATATCTATGATTTACTCACCCCCATGTCATCCAAGATGTCCATGTCTTTCTTTCTTCAGTTGAAAAGAAATGAAGGTTTTTGATGAAAACATTCCAGGATTTTCTCCATATAATGCAATTCAATGGGAACCAAACGGATCAAGGTCCAAATGAGAGTTTCAGTGCAGCTTCAAAGGGCTTTAAACGACACCAGACAATGAATAAGGGTCTTATCTAGGACCCTTCGAGTCATGACTCGAAAAAAAGATTTGTTCATTTTGATGAACGAGTTTGAACAGGAGAGTCACGAACACTCATCACAGAACAGAGCAAGGTGAGCATTTGAGCTAATAAAACTTGAACTTTGTTATTTATTTTCTTTTTTTTAATGAGCGATCGTTTCGCTTGATAAGACCCTTATTCATCGTCTGGTGTCATTTAAAGTCCTTTGAACAGTTTGCACTAAAACTCATTTGGACCTTGAACCGTTTGGACCCCATTGAAGTCCATTATATGGAGAAAATCCTGGAATGTTTTCATCAAAAACCTTAATTTCTTTTCGACTGAAGAAAGAAAGACATGGACATCTTGGATGACATAGGGGTGAGTAAGTTCTCAGCAAAAGTTTTTTTTTTTTTTTTTAAAGTGAACTATTCCTTTAAGGCAATATATGGTATAACATTCACTTCCTGTTAAATAAAAATAACCACAATGTGGAAAGATACCTTTATCTGCAGTCATCACGATGGCTACAGTAGTGGCTGTTTCTGCGGACTCTTCCATCTGTTGTGCACCTAAAGTACATAAAACAAAACACGATAATAACTTTCTAAATACATTTTTTTAATCTTAATTACATATTCATAATTCAAACTGTAGGCATTTATACTGTCAATAGTTAATTAGTAAGTCATTAATTAAAAAAAAGTTCCATTATTTGCATCTAAATCTCAACAGCCAATTCAAAATGTAAAAATTCCAGAATTCCAACCTTATATATGCCGTTTAATGTCACCTGGATAAATATTGTAGCAATAAATTGTAATTTTCAAACAAGTGAGCTTTTCTCACTGTCAATGGAAGACTAAGACAGTAGTTTTAATTAAGCTTGAACTTAAGCAATACCAAAAACTGATTTGTAACATTTGGTAAAATGTATTACGATTACATGAAATACCATTTTCACACATGGCCTCTAAAATTTCCTCCACCGACTTCGTCTGGATGCCATCCGCTGTGTCTGTTGATTTGAAAAGATTAAACCATCACACAAAGGTGAACATTTCATCTTTTGATTAATTGTATTATTTCAATAATGTATGCAGTAGTCAAATGTGCTGTGAAATGACCAGGTACATATCTAGTTAATAATGCCTCTAAAGTTTTATGTAATATATTTATTTAAAGATAAAATAAAAACAACTCAGCATACCTTCTGCATCCATGTGCTCTGACATCTCCTCTCCCAAGTCAGTGGGGTTGCATTGTGCTTCATCTGATTGATATATTTAGAAAAAAAAAAAGAAAGACAGAAAAAACCCTTATTTAGCATGACCTTAACAAATAACTGGCCTTCCTGCAATAGTACTGGAGGAAAATAATGAATCACACAGCAGTGAATATATCAATGAAGGAATGTAATTTGAAGGAATTATATACATAGACTTTAATTAGTGAATAGTTTGATGAGCTTAAAAAAGATGAAAACCATTGCCAAGGGCCACATTCACTAGTCACAACTAATCATCTATAGGATATTCAGGATGATGACGAAACTGAGATATTGTCACATCCCTTACAAACTGTCAAAGACACATACAGAATCTATAACTTGAATCTGTTTCAATTAAATTTTATTTATATAGCATCAATTCATAACAAAATTTCTCTCACAGCACTTTACAAACAGAGTAGGTCTAGAGCATACTCTTTATAATATTGTTAACAAATACCCAACAATTCCCACCATGAACAAGCACTACTGTAGGTGACGGAGGCAAGGAAAAACCTCTTTATAAAGGGGTCATACACTCTAAAAAATGCTGGGTTGTTTTAACCCAACTTTGGGTCAAATATGGACTAACCCAGCCGTTGGGTTAAATTTTTACATTACATTTTTAACCCAACATTTCGGGTTTGTCCATATTTGACCCAAAATTGGGTTAAAACAACCCAGCATTTTTTAAAGTGTATGATGGTTATAAAAAATAACATTATTTTGTGTATTTGGTTTAATGCAATGCGTTTATGCGGTTTTAGGTTAAGAAAAGCCATTATTTTAGACATACTGTACATTATTGTTGCTCGCTATGCCACTCCTTTCTGAAACATGTCAAATTTGTATAAAGCTCATCATTCAGAAAAGCATGGTGTGCTCTGATTGGCCAGAAATCCAGTCCATTGTGATTGGCCCAAATACCTTATGCGCCTGATGGAAATATCACGCTTAATACCATATCTGGAACATCAGCTTTGTTATCGTTGAAATGACAAAGATGTAGTGAGAGCTCTCCCAGGTGCTATAAACAGTCCTCTGGAAATGCGCAGCACACAGTTGAATATTTGGGTTGTACTGGAACAGTGTTGTAAATAAAGCTTTGCACTGTTTTCTAATTGTGTCCTCTTTTAGAAAGCCAAACAAAGTAGTTGGACTTTTGCAACGAAAAACACAGAGTCTCCACGACATGCCGGCACGGATAAGAGTTATGCCTTCTTTGTGTATACATTTGGGCGGTGTTATGGAACTCTGCCCCCACATACTGACATAGAGATTGAGTGTTTTGAGTGGAGATTGAGTGGGGGAAGTGTTTTAAGAAGGTGTGGCTGAGCCTTCCCTTTTACAAAGAGTATCTCTTAAGGTTTGAGACTCTGATCTTTGTAACGCTACAGATCTTATACATGCACAAACAGCTACATAACATAAATTAAATGACCCCTTTAAGAGGCAGATACATCAGAACCATGGCTCAGGCTGGGCGGCCATCTGGCTTGACCGGTTGCGGTGAAGGGACAGATAGAGATGCAACGCCCCAAAATTATACAAAGACTTACATGTAAGCCTATATTATTCTTTAGTTAACTTATTTTCCCCACTTTGCATAGAGCCAAATGGTCTGCTAAAACACAAGTGGAGAAAGACACTGGTAATGGTAATGTCACTTTGTGGTGACCCACAAATAGCACTGAGAGACATTCACTAATTCACCTAGGGAATATACCTTTAAGAGTAGGGGAGGGAGTTAGCAGTTCCGGGGTAATGTTGTTGTGTGTATTTCACGGTGTTGAGTTCTGATTATTAAAGTGGAGAGTAAAGCTGACTCGACGCATTCCCGTCTCTCGTCTACTCCTTTTTGCACTCCACATTGGTGACCCCGACGCGAGTTTGATACGGCTGAATTATGTCACACAACGACGGTGGCGAAAACGCTGCTGCTGCGGCGCCAGATGCTGTTAGCGGCGCGGCTAATGTCGGCGCTATATACGCGGCCACCATCAAGTTACCGGACTTTTGGCAGCACAATCCACGGCCGTGGTTTCAACACATCGAGGCACAGTTCCAGCTGAGAGGAATCACACAGGACGTGACAAAATATTTCCATGTGGTAGCGGCCTTAGATGCATCGACAACAGCCAGGGCTATGGCGCTATTAGAGGCTCCGCCAGCTGACGGCAAATACGACGCGCTCAAAACGTTTCTTTTGAACCTCTTTGAACTGTCGGAGTTGGAAAAAGCAGATCGCCTGCTGTCCCTGAACGGCCTTGGTGACAGTAAGCCGTCTGAGTTAATGGAGAGGATGCTAGCGGTGCTGGGCGCGGCGGATCCCGCGTTCCTTTTCGCCCACATATTCCTGCGGCAACTTCCAGCACCTGTGCGCACTGCACTGGCCAGCTCCTCCCTCCCTTCCTCCAGAGACTACCGAGCGCTTGCTGTGGAGGCAGACAGGATTTTTCTCGCCAACCGGCAACAGTTTGTCCATGCACTGCTTCCCCCCCCGCACACGGCTGTTCCGTTTACACCCGCAGTGGACGACCCAGACACCGCGGCTGCGGTGACGGCCCGCCGACAGCGTGAAGACGGGTGGTGCTATTACCATTCAAGGTTTGGGGCCAAGGCCAAACAGTGTCGCCAGCCTTGCAGTTTTGGAGCCCAGGGAAAAGCCAGGGCCGGCGCTCATTAGCAGCTATGGGCGCTGGCCGGGACTGCAAGCTGTTATTCATCACTGACACATTGTCTGGCCGGCGGCTGCTGGTCGATTCGGGGGCTCAGCGTAGCATCTTGCCAGCGAAGCTGGTGGACACAATGGCTGGTGGGCATGGCCCCCCGATGGATGCCGCCAACGGCACACCCATTCGTACATATGGCACAAGGTATGTGGAAGTGTGTTTCGGCGGGCGGCGTTTCGGCTGGGATTTCGTCATGGCTGCCGTGTCTACGTCGCTCCTGGGGGCGGATTTCCTATGTGCTTACAGGCTGTTGGTGGACGTTACAAACCACCGCCTGATCGACGCCCTCTCTTTTGCTTCGTACCCCTGTACGCTGGGGGGGACGGGGGCGCTTTGTCTGTCGAACACATTAGCCACAGGGGACCTGTATCAACGTCTTCTCGCTGAGTTCCCTGACATCACCACTCCCACGTTTTCATCGGCGGTGGCTAAACACGGCGTGGAGCACTACATCACCACGGTGGGCCCACCAGTCTATGCACGAGCCCGGCGCCTCGACTCTGCCAAGCTCGCGATCGCCAGGGAGGAGTTTGCCACTATGGAGCACCTCGGCATTGTGCGCCGCTCCAACAGCCCGTGGGCTTCCCCCCTGCACATGGTGACAAAGTCTGATGGCAGTTGGCGTCCCTGTGGTGATTTCCGTCGCCTGAACAATGCTACAACCCCCGACCGGTACCCTGTGCCGCACATACAGGACTTCTCCGCCCACCTAGCCGGCACCACCATATTCTCAAAGGTAGACCTGGTGCGCGGTTACCATCAGGTGCCGGTCCACCCGCAGGATGTCCCCAAGACAGCGGTGATCACACCCTTTGGCCTTTTTGAATTTTTACGGATGCCTTTTGGCCTTAAAGGGGCAGCTCAAACGTTTCAGCGCCTTATGGACTCTGTGCTGAGAGACATGCCATTTCTGTTTGTCTATTTGGACGACATTCTCGTGGCCAGCGCGTCCGCAGACGACCACCTGACGCATCTCCGGCAGTTGTTCGGCAGGCTCAGTGAGCATGGTCTCATCATCAACCCGGCTAAGTGTGAGTTTGGCCGGTCATCCATCACCTTCCTCGGCCATCACGTCACACCGCAAGGGGCCGTCCCCCTCCCGGCCAAGGTGGATGCCGTCGCCAATTTCCCACGCCCACGCACGGTAAAGTCCCTGCAGGAGTTTCTGGGTATGGTGAACTTCTACAACCGTTTCCTCCCCCATGCGGCTCAGCTCATGCGACCATTGTACGATGCCTTGCGTGGTGGGCGGGCGGCGGACGTGTTGGATTGGTCCCCAGAGATGGTTTGTGCTTTTGATGCTGCCAAAACTGCGCTGGCCAATGCTGCGCTGCTAGCGCACCCATCTCCTACCGCCCCAGTGGCTCTGACTACGGACGCCTCAGACTACGCCGTTGGGGCTGTGTGCGAGCAGTGGGTGGGCGGAGCCTGGCAGCCACTGGCCTTTTTCAGCAGGAAGCTCCGGGACAACGAGAGGAAATACAGCGCCTTCGACAGGGAGCTCCTGGGTCTTTTCCTCGCCACCCGTCATTTTCGTTTCCTGTTGGAGGGCCGGCGGTTCACGGCTTTCGTTGACCACAAGCCGCTGACGTTTGCTATGGCCAAGTCTTCAGAGCCATGGTCTGGTCGCCAGCAGCGTCAGCTCTCTGCCATATCTGAATATACCACCGACATTCGGCATGTGGCCGGCAAGGAAAACTTTGTGGCTGACTGTCTCTCCCGGGCAATCATTGGTTCCGTCCACTTGGGCCTTGACTACGCAGCTATGGCTGAGGATCAAACCGCGGACTCTGAGGTGCAAGCCTACAGGGCGGCTCCCACGGCGCTGCGCATGGAGGATGTGGTGTTTGACACGGCCAACTCTACACTCCTCTGCGACATCTCCACTGGACAACCGCGCCCCATGGTACCTGCTGGCTGGAGACGTAAGGTGTTTGACACTATACACGGTCTTTCCCACCCGGGGGTGAAGGCCTCGACCAAGCTGGTGGGGGCCAAGTTCGTCTGGCCAGGCCTGCGGAGGGACGTCAAGGCTTGGGCTGCTTCCTGTGTGGCGTGCCAGCGCGCAAAAGTGACTCGTCATACCAAAGCCCCTTTGGCACCCTTCAAAGTGCCAGAGAGACGTTTTGATCATGTGAATGTGGACCTGGTGGGCCCACTTCCCCCCTCCCGTGGTTACTCCTACCTCCTCACCATGGTGGACAGGACCACCAGATGGCCGGAAGTGGTGCCCCTGGCCTCCACTACATCAGCTGAGGTGGCACGGGCGTTCATTATGGCTTGGGTGGCCCGTTTCGGCACGCCGTCTGACCTCTCTTCAGACCGAGGTCCACAGTTCACATCGGAGCTTTGGACTGCGGTCGCCGAGGTCCTGGGAGTGAAGGTCCACCGTACCACAGCCTATAACCCGCAGAGCAACGGACTTTGCGAGCGGTTTCACCGGGACATGAAGGCCGCGCTCAGGGCCAGCCTCACGGGTAGCGACTGGGCTGACCGCCTCCCATGGGTTATGCTTGGCCTTCGTTCTTCCCCCAAAGAGGATCTTCAAGCCTCATCTGCAGAGCTGGTGTACGGCCAGCCTCTGCGCGTCCCGGGGGAGTTTCTTCCAGATGCCACGGCCCCGTGGTCGGTTGACTCCCATCGTACCGTTTCTCGGGACATTGCCAACGCTTTTGTTCCTATCCCAACATCGCACCATGGCCTCCCCCAGACCTAGGTGCCAAAGGATTTACCGTCAGCCAATTATGTGTTCATCCGCCACGACGGACATCGTACTCCACTGCGTCCCCCCTATGATGGGCCCTTCCGTGTCCTGACAGGAGGGTCTAAGAACTTTGTGGTGGATATGGGAGGTAGGCCTGAGCAGGTGGCTATAGACCGGCTCAAGCCTGCTCATGTGGATATTGGCGAACCCCTGCAGTTGGCCCTGCCCCCACGGCGGGGGCGCCCCCCTGCAGAGGCCTCGAACCAGGTGCCTGCTCCACCCCTAGCCCCTAGCCCCTCTTTGGTGAAGCGCAGCCGGTATGGCCGCCCGGTCCGCCCCCCTATACGTTGACCTTTCTAAGGACTGTTAGGACCTGGACTGTTCTGTTTGGCACTGGTGAATAGCGCCCTATGTTCTGTGGCGGGTGCCTGTTAGTTTTGGACTTGTTCATGGGTGAATTCTGGGGGGGCCTGTGTGGTGACCCACAAATAGCACTGAGAGACATTCACTAATTCACCTAGGGAATATACCTTTAAGAGTAGGGGAGGGAGTTAGCAGTTCCGGGGTAATGTTGTTGTGTGTATTTCACGGTGTTGAGTTCTGATTATTAAAGTGGAGAGTAAAGCTGACTCGACGCATTCCCGTCTCTCGTCTACTCCTTTTTGCACTCCACAACTTACTTATTTCAAATGAAATCTCCTCTGCAGCTTTCAAAATTTCGACCAATTGGTTCCTTCCATAAAAGGAAGGCTTCCTGAGAGTAAGGCTTGTGGGCAGTCCAGATACATTAATGGTCATGCTCTGATTTACCAGGGACTGGTAGGGGAGCCTCCCAGTACCTCCGGCCTCCTCTGAAATACACAAGCACACATATGCATGCACAGATTACACAATGTTACACAGTTGGACAATTGTCACTCTCCCCTCTAGTTGATAGCCAGTGTACAGGCTGCAAACAGACATTTTGGTACGGTGTCAATCTAATGGTTGATGGGCACATTAGATAATTTATTTATTTGATAATAATGCCATGGATTCATGAAGGTATTAAAAGTATTTGAAGTTATGCTTACTATATTTTTGGTTGAATAGATCTTGCACTTTTCCTACCAGAACACTGACATGTTCTCTGGTACTGGGTGTTGCGGGTGAGGAGCTGGCTACAGATGTAACAACAGACAACAATAATTTCATAAAACTTTATGATGTATATTTGCACTATTACAGGCCTGAGCCATTTTTTTGTGGATTTTTATATAACCAATACCTTTGAAATGCAGTGCAAAGTTGTTCACTGTCTTTGTTGAATCAAGGAAATCAGTGGCTCCTTTGCTGCTCAGTTCAAACACCTCTAATGTGGACTTTTGGCGGTCAAATGACAAAATGGCTGTTTCCACACCCAAATCCTCAAGCTTGGACACCTTTACAATATTTAAAAGAAGAAGACAACCACAAAAATAGTAAATACTTGATTATACACAAAACCTACTTTTAAAAATTCAACACACACTGAAGAAACAACTCATTACAGGGCTTGGCAATATATGAAAACAGTGTTGTCACATGTGTCAAATATGTGGCCAAAGACCACCCAGGGATACATTAACTATAAATTAGTTGTTTACATAGAGTCCAAATGCAATCATTTTTTTTTCTTCTCATAGTAATTTGTGACTCCTAATGCTTGACCACCTTGATGTGAATAGATTTCCAAACCTCTAACTTCAGCTTCTTAAGGTGCATTTTAATTCGGGCATCCCTAATCTCAGGGCTAAGGTCCTGTGTCTGCCCATGTGCCCTCAGTGCCGCTGCCTCTTGAAAGTATTTTTGCTTTTCATCTTCACTCAATGAGGCCCACCTGCCCTTAATGTCATTCATTGTGCCTGAGGAAAAAAATAGATGCACAGAAAGCTTCACACTTTAGATTCAGCCTCCCTTTTTTGAAGTAAATTCATAAAACGAAAATCTGTCCAACACACTGGTTTACTTGGGTTGTGAAACCCATTTCTCTGTAACAACTTTGTAAAAACCAGATAACATGTAAAGTAGATGACCTGATGATTCTTTTCAATACACACAACAGTCTTACGTTGATGAATGCAACTTGTGTGAGTTAAGTTCTTGCCAAATACTATCTTGAAAATCTGTTTCATGTCCCTTGTAAACCCCTGATATCAACAGGGCTACTATGTACAAACGAATCATTTAGTATAATTAAAAGCAGCCATTACATTTTGTCTCTCACCTTTGTTTTTGAATATGTCCCTACAAAAAAGATTGTAAGGCGACAGCTCTCTGACATGAACTTTGGCCTTTGATTGCCGGGGTTCAGACGAAGCTTTTGTAATTTCTGATCTTTTGTAATTACCGATCCAGTTCTGAAAAACAAAAACAAAAAAAATAATGAAAGAGTATTACATCAATTAAACTGAATGTTAACAAAACACTTCATTTATACAAGCAGTGCAGCAGAATGATATATTCATTTGACAAGTTGTTTGTTAGTGTGGCACTTACAGTAAGTAAAACTTACTTCTATGACAGTGGTGTCCAAACCAGTAGCAGATGCAGCTCTTGGAATTAATTCTGACCCAACTCGTGTCATTCCATCCTTAAAAAAGGATTTCAGGGTTTCCTTTTGATTCCCATTAATGGGAGTAACAACAAATAAAGAAAAAGCTAGTCAGTAATAAATCAGTAATAAAAAAAACAGAGTGTTGCAGATCATACCATCGCTCTCAGACACACTTGATTAATGCTTCTAGATTAGCAACTGCAAGGCTTACCTCTCTGAGCCATCTTCAACCTAAAACATAAACAGAATGTGAATGGGCCCTTCTCTCTAAAAAGGCCCAAGCCAAATTTTGGATTGTTCAAAGACAGAACATGGAAGTAATAAAGCAAACTTACCACAGAAGTCCTTGCAATCCACTGGCAATTGATGCTGTAACTGTAAAGGGAGAGAAAAAGTTAGGTAAATAGATTTTAATGTTACACAGGCAGGAAGACAGATAGATAAATAGATTTTTTTTTTCTCAAGTTCAATGTCACGGACAGCAATAAATGAGACACACACCGACACCACAGTCTATACTTCTAATAGATTGTCAGTAACGTATTCGTCTTTTGCATGAATGTAATTAGCCTTTCGCCGAGCCCCGCCCCCCTTAGTTACTGCTGCTACCTCCGTCAAACAAATGGTCAAACAGATTGACAGATTGCAGATTGCCATGACGGCAAAGGGTATTCCCGTGCGTGTGTCAGTGACCTTTTTTTGAGCAATACCTCCGCGATATCAAGCAAGATCGAAGCAAAAGGGGTTACGGTATGCGGTGGAGGGATTTATTCCAAATATAAAATTAAGAAATGAATGAGACACGACTACTATTGATGCTTACCAGTCTCAAGAAAAATCAGAAAAACCCCATGACCATGCTAAGTTACCTCAAATGCAACCAGCACAGCCTTGAAGATTTTATAAACTGGTTCAGTGGCTAATTGTTTGGAGTTCGAAATATATAACTTGCGCTGCATTTTTATTCATTTTGCCTCCGATACAGGAGTACACGTTCGGTTGTTCATTACCACAGCAACCGATTGCGTGTCATGCTCATGCTGAATGCGATTTTCGTGTTTAAAAAGTAACTAACGTTATGCATAAGAGACGGAAAGAGGCAGAGAACCATACGTTATTTAAGGTTATTTCTATTCGTTACGATATTGATATATGAACTGATGTTGTCATGTAAGCTTCATGCTTTCCCCGTTGCGAACGTCCTCTAAACTGTAGTCTACGATGCTGCACTGCTAACTTAGCTGACTGCTGCTCATTTTCCCAGAGAATATCATGGTATGTTAACAACAACCCTTTAGAAAATGTAAGTCCTTTGTGGATCCTCTTGATCTGCTTTCTCCGTGCTTCTTTGACTAATCTCAGTCGCACGCACGCTGCACGCGAGACGAGTTAACCATGTTCGACACATTTAACTGGAATTGGGGCGTCCACACTGTTTAATACATCTTAGGCACCGCTCGCGTTGTGTTTTGGTCTTTGGAAAGGGAAAAAACACAACTTCTTCAGACAATCTCTCGGGGTATCATGTGTCCCATTTACAAACGCCGTGGGTGCACCGCTTACTGTTTGACGGAACAGCTCACACAGTAACGGTTGCTATGATGTGTGATTGGACAATGGCCATTTTGTAGGAGGGGCCGGCGAAAGGTCAATTGTAAGCTTCCTCGTGTGGGAACAAATCCCTCCAAGCCTTTTCAACCCCAATATTTCACTCAAGAGTAAGGTTGTGGAAAAAGTAATTTTGCAGGCTAACTTTACGTTTAACTAGAAACTACATTTCCCCAGTAGCCTCATGCGCAAAAACATGCTTATTTAGCAACTTTAATGGTCAATTAAACAAGCAAGTTAGTTAACGTAATGCTAAAGGCTTTACGTAAACGTAATAACGTAATAGGGCCTAACGTTGGCCTGTTTAACGTTTACAAAATAATCGTAATACGCTTAACTTATGTCAACACTCATGTCACGCAACATTAAAACACATTTTATGTATTGTTTTCCATTATTGACTAATTAATACGGTATAAATGATCGGTTTTATCATTAAATGTTCTTACCTGAAAATACCAAGCGCGAAATATCATCATACGGTTATCTCATAACATCACGCAACATTAAAACACATTTTATGTATTGTTTATGTATTGTTTTCCCTTAATGACTAATTAATTACCGTTTAAATGCTCGTTTTTTATCATTTAAATGCTCTTACCTTATCAAAAATCAAGCGCGAAATATTCCAACGTAGCTGCGTCATTCAGTAGACTTCCGATTACCGGCGAGCTGGATTCTGGGATTGGAGCTGGAGTCTTCTCCTGTATTTGTCGGTGATTAACCATGTGGATGGATGATAACAGCCTTCTGAGCCTACCAGTAGGCGCAGCAGGCCCCTACTGGCCCATATATATGGAATGATAACCACTGATAACGCCCATTCAATCGAGTGATAACATTCGAAGCGGGTGCTCAAAATCAGTAAAAGATACAAATGACTTGACTTTAGATAATCGCCTTAACTGATAAAAACACGATTTAATTGTGATTTAAAAGTGGGAGTAGATGATGCCATACTTTTTATGCTGCATAATATTTATAATCATTGGGGGGAAAAAAACATCTTTATTCTGTTAGGATTATTTTATTTTATTTTATTTTTCTAGTGTCTTTAACACAATTTAACCTCATATTTTTGCTGATAAATTGTTGCGTTGTAACTAGGGGTGTAACGGTACACAAAAATCACGGTTCGGTACGTACCTCGGTTTTAAAGTCCCGAGAAAAATGGCGTTCGTCAGGTCCAGTTTTGTGTCCAGCCTCTCACGGGGATTTCGGATGCCCCAACGCCTGTGATGAGACGACTCAACGCCTGTGAAGAGACGACTCAACGCCTGCGATATGTTATGGCGCCATTTGATTCATAAACAATATTTATATTTAATATTTATATTTAAACAATATGAATGTAAGCCAGAGGAGAACTGGCCCCCGACTGAGCCTGGGTTCTCCCAAGGTTTTTTCTCCATCCAATCTGATGGAGTTTGGTTCCTTGCCACTGTCGCCTTGCTTTTGGCTTGCTTTGAGCTTGCTCAGTTGGGGTTATTTAGTGTTTAGCAATGTTGTTGATCTGTGTTGTGCTACTTTCATGTTATCACTGTGAAGCTGCTTTGATACAATCTGTATTGTGAAAAGCGCTATATAAATAAATGTGACTTGACTTGACTTGACTTAAAGTCACGGTTCGGTACGTTTTCGATACAGCAAAAAGAAAGAAATGCCAGAGAAATTTCCTATTTGTTTAAAGAAAAAATATTTTTAAATAAGTGTGAGTTTTCCTAGATCTTGAAACTTTCAGGTTTATAAATAGGGGTCATCATTGAAGGATGAACAAATAATGTTTTGGTCATCACATTAAAAATAACATTTAAATATATATTTATTTATATAATATTTGAATTTTGAAGTGCTGGAAAAAGATGTGTGAAGTACTTGAAAGCATTTCACCATTCCAGCCAAACTGGTTACAGTTAGTGTTATATTAAATCCATGGTGAATGTTGCTGGTCTGTGGACGTAAAGTACTAGTTCATTCACGGCACAATGTTTCTCCTGGTTTCCATGACAGCGCTGTTTGATCTAATAGAAATCTACGGTTAATAACGGAGAAATGTGAATGCATCTCACTAGATCTCGCAGCGATGTTTTTACCTCAGTGGTGAATTCAAATGTTTTCTTTACTGGATCTCTTAGCGTGGTGTGGTAACAGTGTTGCTTGATCGAGATCGGCTCGCGCTGCACTGTTTGATGTTGCTGATGTTGCTGGTCCGAACTGATAAACGATCCGTGAAGCACATAACGAGGAGCGCAGTTTCGTTCTGCTTTCATTACCCTTGCCATTTGGATGTTGCGCAACGTTGTGTTGGCCGCGTCAGCACGAATTTTGCCGGCAAGAAAAATGGTCCAAGCAATCGTTCGGTTTGTATGCGTACCGAACCGGAAGCCTCGAACCGAAACGGTTCAATACAAATACATGTACCGTTACACCCCTAGTTGTAACCCACATAATAAAACTGTTATGTGGGTATTGAACTATCTTGTATGTCAACCCCGGTTTGTTAGGTTGGGTGCTAAAATGTCTGGTCTAATGTTTTGGAATTTATTTACTTTTAAAAGTACCATATTTTCTATGTAAATTATGCTTATTTTTATGTTTTATTTTATTTTTATTTTTTACTTTGTTGACTACATTAAAATATCATTCCAATAAGATCTTCGAGCTAAAACCTAAGGATGAAGTGACTTTGCTGTCACCTGGTGTCTTCTTTTGGCTTATTTTAGAATGCTCTAAATTACAGATTTTCCCATTCATTTCTATGGGTGCCCATTTTTGACCCAAATACAAGATTAAGGAGTTTCTTTATTTTACCCACTTAACATTGTAGAATTGAGTCAAAAACAATTGTGTGTGTTTAGGAGGCAAACTTAGGATAAGTAGCCAAGTCTTGTACCGCTTAGATCAAGGGAAGTATTTTTTTATTTTTTTTTAAATCAAAACTATTTTGCCCACATTTGTCCAGAATACAGTTTTAGGGTTAATGAATTTGTGTAATTTCTTTTAGTGATTGTTTTTTTTTTTTTTTTTTTTTTTTGATTTTTTTTATGTTTATTTGTTTGTGATGTGTGCAATAGGTGGCGAATGAGTTTCCCCTTACAGGGATTAATAAAGCGTTTAACTTATCATGTTGGTATTCCACAGCCTTGATTCCAGTGTTCCACAGAATCCAGTTATAGCATAACCCAGTGAAAAGAATGTGGTAAAGGGAAACAGCATGCTTATATCCAATCAAATTGTGAAGATTTGCCGGAGTCTCTCAGTGATCAGAATGCAGAGGCTTCAGTTGCATCGGACCGTTAATGAGTCCAAACACACAGACATACACTGACTTCAGATTGGAGATGACACAGTTTTGAACGAAACAAGGATAACCCTAAGGAATCACCTCAAAAGTGATCAGCAACCCAAGCTAAATTGGAACCTCACATTTAAATGTTGAGATTAGAGGTAGGCTACTAAACTATTAAATTATTTAAAAAGTTGGTAACATAGTAAAACAAATGTTAAAATAACAAATAACTAAAACGCATGGGTTGAGAAGCGGTATCCAGCTGAGCCAGCATCCTCTCTCACCCCGGTAGTGACTGTGCAGATAAACCTCCAGACAATGAGGGTGCGGTACCAGGAAAAGCTGCAGTGTGTGTCTGAGAGAAAGGAAGGTGGAGGAAAGTAGGGCCTGGCTGGCCGGCGGGTCGTCTTCTAGCGCATTAATCAATGTAGATGCGAGGAAGAGGTGATGAGAGATGAAAGGGCGGCCTTGCAGGATTATGGGCATCTGAAGTTTAAATGGCCGAGCAAAGATAGCAGTTTAGAACAGTTTAAACTGTCTAGGACCTTTTTTTTTTTACCTCATCAATTTTTTCCTTGTGGAGTGAGGCCTGGAAATAAACTATATCCAAGTTAATGCCCAGAATTCAATGGACGTGGCTGGACCCATTGTTTTAACCTGGGCAATTGGAATCCCAAGCTCAGTGGAAATCTTGCAGAGCTGAGAGATCGATTATTAAATTTTTTTTGTAAATATTCTTATTTTCTCTGTTGTTTTCATTGGTTTCTCGAAGTGATAACATGCGCTTATTAGAAGCCTAAAATGCTTTAAACCAGCAAATATTTAAGTCTGTATTTTAAAATAAATTGAAAAAAAAAAAACCCTGAATGAAGAGGTGGTGATCGCGCAGTGCATAAGACACATGCCTTTGGTGTAAGAGAGCCGGGTTCGAAACCACTGCGAGACACCAATGTGTCCCTGAGCAAGACACTTACGCCGCCTTCACACTGGCAGTTGAAATCAGCTCCGATGCGGCTGCGAAACGACCGGAAGTCATTCATTTCCTATGGAGATTCGCAGACCGCATGCGAATGGGTCCGAAACGGGTCCGACCGAGTGCGGTGCGAAGAAAATCGTGTCCGTTGGTCATCCGGATGCGTTCAAAAATTTGAACTCCTGCGAAAAGCTACGGACGGTTCCTATCCGACAATTCCAGCGGAAGTTGAGCGTTGCTATGGTACTGATAAACAAACCTGAATTATTAACTTTCAATATAATAAATAACGATTTTATAACGATAAGTTGTCATGTCATTTTTTATTTTCATGACTTTCTAACGATTATAAGGGCAATTCGAAGGTAGACATTAAACTATTGAGCACTATATCACATTTTTTAGCCGACCTGACATGTCAACGTCCTGAGCAACTTTCCTCACGCAGCATAACCCTAATCAGAGAGATCATACAGAACTGACAGAATCAAACTTTAATCTCTCCGCCATTTTTGTTCTACCCGCGTCCGACGCTTTTCACTGTGTAGTACGACGTCCGTTGGGAACGTATTGCGTATTACGGAGCTGATTTAAACTGCCAGTGTGAAGGCAGCGTTAACCCCTAGTTGCTCCAGAGGAGTGTGACCTCTGACATAGGGGAGAGCGGGGCACAACCTAACGCATTTTGGTTTTGCCTCAATTAATTAAAAAATAATTTGGTTTGATTAATATTTTTTTTTACACAAGCAACATACACATCTCTGCCACAAATGACCACTTAAAGTTTTTTTCTAGGACCTACCATTTCCATACAGTTGGACTGAAAGTGACAGAAGTGCAAATGTTACAACTTACCCCATATGTGGGGTTAATTGTAACAGATAGAGGGGTTAGTTGTAACACTTGTGTGTAACACACATAATTCAGTACTATTTTATAATGTTTGTGCATCTGTATAGACAGATATCCATACATCCATCCCTCATCCAGTCATCCTTCTATTATGGATCAATATCATGGATAGAGACATAGAAAAGGGCTGCATAGTTTTGCAATAAATGATAATAAATAAAATTATAAATATTGTAATTGCAATTAAATTAGATTTGTGTGTGGCAGATACATGCACAATTATTATTATTTATAATAATAATAACAGTAATAATAATACAAATGAGCTTAAAATAAAAATTTAAAGGGTTTATTGCATTAATAACAGGCCATATTTTTAATAAATAAACACGTTATCATTCATAGTACACTAAATTTTAAATTCCAACATTGTTTGTGAAAGTCTAACAAAGTTAAATGTATACTCAAACCTGAAAAGTTGTGTGGCTCCATTTTCATTTGATTATCATTGTACACTTGGCGGCTTTGTTGTAACACTCTGTTACAACTAACCCCGCAGTGTATTACATATTTTAAACCTAGCTAACAGTCGTTATAGGAATTGCTGACATGTTTCAAAACGGTGCTATGTTTGAGCCAACAAGACAGTGATAAGGGCAATATAAAGTTAGATTTGGAAACGTATACACCCAACTCAGAAACAAAACAAAAAAAACCTATGATGAAAAAAATTACTTTCATGGTGTCAAAACACTCTTTGTCCAGTATATTCATGAAATATAATCAAAACTTTCCGCAAATTCGCGGGAGACCGTCTTCTGGCAGCAAGAAAAAAATAGCGGAAAGACAACCTGCTTGATCCTGACGAACTATGTAAATGGTCCGTGTTACATTTAACCCCGCGTTAGGTTGTGCCCCGCGCTCCCCTATATAGCAATTGTAAGTCACTTTGGATAAAAGTGTCAGCTAAATGAATAAATGTAAATGATACATTAGTTTAATACTGTAATGGTTCTTTGATGTTGGATGATCATCAAACAGGAAAGTACAGTCTGATTTAGATGATTGTTTGTTTCTTTATCTGTTGCTGGTTTGAGTGGCACACACACATTCATTTAGTGAAGTTTAAAAGAGACTCACTTATGTCAAGTGAAGTCACCTTTATTCATATAGCGCTTTTTACAATACAGATTGTATCAAAGCAGCTTCAATGATAACATGAAAATGATACATATTTGTTTCTAGAAGAAGCCAAGGCAAAAGTGGTAAGGAACAGAATGACAGGTGACAGAATGGAGAAAAAAACCTTGGGAGAAACCAGGATCAGTCGAGGGGCCAGTTCTCCTCTGGCCAACGAAGGAACAGTGTGTGATTCGGGCAGCATTACAAGTCAAATTGGATCGTAACATTATGAGTATTTGCCCATTTCCATCTGTTTGGAAGTCGAAGTAATCGCGTCGGTATGGAGACGAGTTGTTGAGGATCACTGCCGATGGCCGTCGTGTCGATGAGGCCAGCACTTAAGGATGAGTTGGGATGGGTCCAGGTGCATGTCATGGCACTTATGGTAAAAGACAAAGATTTTTGCATAAAATTGTGCTCCTTGAATTTATTCAATTGTGGTCGATAATCACAATTGGATCACTAAACTTTTGCCATTAAAAAAACTCTGCTTATATGAAAAAAATGTATATTTTTAGAAATTCTTAGAAATTATTTTTTTTTTACAAAAATTAGTTTTCCTTTTCCATTCTCATCCCAACCTTACTCAGATCAAAAAACAGTCTCGACCAGTCAAACCATGAACGGTGTGCTAAACTGTGACTTTGAATCTTGGATGGACCCCTACACAGCAAATTCTGTTTTTTGGAATAAACTCCCTGTTAGTTAAAATTAACTCAATCTGAGTGTACATGTGAGACCATCAATTAGACTCCAGCGCAGAGTTAAAATAACTCTGCTCTTGGAGTTGAATTTTTAACACTTTTTTCAGAGTTAAAATGGAGTTAAAATACTAATCCTACAGAGAGTAAATGTAACTCTAAAATTAATTATATGAACTCATTACCAGTGTTACCAGTTTAGTTTAACACTTCTTAGAGTTAACATTTATTTAACACAATATAATGTTTTGTGTGGAAATTACTACACTGGACACCATACTCTTGATTTACTGCCTTTATTTGAGCAAATCCATTTGGTTCAGACTTGAGGAGGAGTAACCTTCAACCGCTTGCTGCAGGACAGTCGTCTGAAGATCACAAAAACAACAGCATGAGGCATAATATAATCTAGCACCATTCATTGAGAATGCAAAAATATATAAGCTGAAAATCACGCACATCGTGGGTCACCTCTAATATAGCCTAACGTTACATAGCTGTTACAATTCAATTGCCTGTAATGCATTGATGCATCAATTTCACGGCAAAACACTCATTTTCAGAAACACGGTGAATGGAAAGACGGTTAGCTAATGTTAACTCGTTTACATCGACAAAAAACCCACGCAAATAGCCATTTCAAAATTTGAAACAAGTAATTTAAACATGCGTTCAACAGCAAGTTTGTCATGGTCGTTGACGTTAATTAGTAAACAAACTAGCCTGTAACGTAACAGCTACGCGATGACCAAACGTGTTTGTCAGAAAATATATTTTTTAAATAGTTTTATATAAGTTACACTTTTACCTACCTCACAACGAAGCGTAAATTATTCCTTTGTGCAGCGGCAGGGTCGCAGGGTCACACCAATGAATGAACTCCAAAATACAACACAGCCGGGGAGTATCCAATAACACAAACGGTAGTCAGAGTTAAAAAAAAATAACTCCAAAAAATTAACTCTTTCACACTTTTTTGCCTAACTCATGATTTTTCAACTCCTGAAATTTGCTGTGTATGGACTCCTTTTTTCCCTTGTAGTTAGTCACCCATATACTTTAATAAACAGATATAATTCATGCATTTCCATGTAATTAGATTTCACAAACGTAATTCCGATCTGTTCTCCATGAAGGCTGCTGCCTGTAGACGTGAAGTGTATTGTCTTTATAAAGTACCTTCTTATTAAACTGTCTGTACAAGTTTTCAATGCTTCGGCTTGCATAGGGACCCTCATGCTACCGTGTGCAAAAGTGTGGGGCTATTTTGAGCCTTGTTAGTGGTATTAACTAATGATTTATTTTTACTTATTCTGTTCGCTATTGGCATTATAAGCTAAACAGTTTTTAGAGATAAAATTCTTGTCATCCGGTTTTCATGAAAACAAATCCCAGAGAACGGTTGACTTGGTACCAATGTATTATTACACCATAGGTTCATTTTGCACCGGAGTTGTCCTTTACATGTAGTCACGCAATGCTGACGTTGTTTACATTAAGGTCCTTCCGATATGTATCCTTGTTTTCAAATGGGATCAGTTGCGGTCTCTTTTTCTGTAGCCTCTCCGAAGTCCGAACAATGTCTTTTGCATTTTCCAACGGGTGAATCTGTTGTCACTCGTGATTGTCGTTTGAACCTTTCTGGATCCGCCATCAAATTGATACGTTTAATTATATCAAGTGCAGTGAGAAAAGGCTATAAATCTCCACGTCCAGCAGCCTTACATGCAACATAGCCTATTAGCCGAGACTCCTCCTTTATGTGTACAGATGTGACATAATGACGCAAAGACATGTTCGAATCTATCAAGGAAATCCAACAGTACCACTGGAATTCAAAACATTATTACAAGCTTACCGCTTTGAATCGAGCTAAGGCAAGCAGATAGTTTTGAACACTGGCTGGTTATGTATATTCTCAACTATGTATTTTAAATAATTTTTAACCCCAAAAAAGCCACGGACTGCAGCTTTAAGGTGAATTTACAGTGCAATGTTCGGTAATTATAGTGTACCTGTAAAGTACTTACATGTAAGTATAAGGGACAATATGTAAAGTTTGAGGAATAAAGTGGTAACAACCAGGTGAATTAAAATGTATTTATACTGTGAGAATTATAGAACTAAGGGGTACTTATTGTTTTATTTTATTAAAAAAGTCTATACATTATAAATTGGTACACCATTATTAACGGTACACAGTATATGTTCTTGCTAAATTGTTCCCAAATGTAAGATTGTTGTATCATAATAGTAGAATAAGTACCCCTTAGTTCTATAATAGTTACAGTATAAATATATATTTTTTTTATTCTCCTGGTTGTTACCCCTTTATTCCCCAAACATAACATATTGTTCCCTTATACTTACATTCAAGTACTTTGTAGGGACAGTATAATAACCAAAAGTAATTCATCTTAATCACGCAGTACTTTCTGGGCTGTAATCTAAAGTGTTATTCTTAATTTAAAAAGAATACATAGTACACAACTGATCAGCATAGCGATACAATTCAAAATTCAATATCAAAATGGTTTCCAAGAGTCAGCATACTTGGCAATAGAGACACAGAGCAAAAGTTCTCTTTACAGATGCTTCCTTGAGTGGTTTGCCAATTCTCTTTAAATATCCAAATGGAACAAAACAACAAGAAACATCTAGCACCCAAATATTTATTAGTTTTGTTGGATCTTTTCTCGTGCCCCATGTTGTCATGCATGAGTTTTGGGGATGAAGACATGGTTATCAAGGATCTTTATTGGGGCATCTCCCACATCAGAAGAACAGGCATTGTTTTCTTTTTTCGGACTGTTCTGCTGCGGGAATGAAACACCTTTAGATTCGTGATTTTACATTACTGAATGAGACCTGAGGGGAAGGACACTGTGATGAGTCGGTAACTCATCATGGGGGTAAGAGATGAGATTAGGCCAGTTGTGGTGTGCTCTCTGTCCCTTAGATTCCTTCTTCAGATTAGTGAATTTTCTTGTTAATTGCAGGTTCACAATTCTTGAATTCAGTCTTCGGAGAAATCCATTGCATTAGGAACCCTCAACATAACAGTTTATTTTCATCATTTATTTGTCTATGGGTCATTACACATTACTTGCCGATTTCTGTTCATGCTAAATCAGATACAAATGAAGTAGAACGGTAAGATTACATTTATTTGAATGCATTCCTGAGAATGATTGCGTGTATGAATTTGTTCTACCAGTCTGTGCACCTTCTCTTTACCAATATTGAAGCTGTAGGTTTAAATTACTTAAAAATAGAAATATATACATGCAAATACTTTAAAATTGTGAAGCAAATTTGTTGATAAATCGCAGGACGGCGTTAATTAAAATGTCTTAATAATTCTGTGTACGACTGCATGTGATCTGCGCGTAATGTCTGAGCTACTGTTTGCACGTGTGTTTAAGCCACAAGGAAGCAGTGTGCTATTTTACCATGGCAAATCACTTATACAGAAACAGTTTAAAACCTATAAACCTATATCACGTCTATTGCCAGTTATGGGCCGGAATTTTGAGATCTCAATAGACGTGAAGGTAAAATGTATACTATGTTTAATAGGCAGCCAATGGAGTGTTGACAGAACTGTATGTGAACTGTATGTGTATGTGAACTGGTTCTGGTAAGAACTCGTGCTGCTGCGTTTTGTACTAGCTGTAGTTTAATTACAACGCATTCTCACCCCAAGGCGTCACCTTTGACCATGCTTCAATATTTGACGTTTTAGGTGCCCTTTAGCGTCACTTACATGACGCGATCCTACGGCGTCATCTAACTGACGCTAAAGGAAAGCGTCAGTTAGAGGACGCGGTTAGGTTTAGGTGTGGGGTGGGGGTAGGGTACACGCGATCCTAGGGCGTCATCTAACTGACGCTAAAGGGCGCCTAAAGCGTCAGATATTGAAGCATGTCCAAATGCTTCCCAAGGCGTCAGTTAAGTGACGCCTTGGGGGTGAGAATGGGCTGTTAATTAAGCGTCCAGGTCAACCACCCAGTAGAGCATTACAATCATCTAGTCTTGATGTCATTAATGCATGAACTAATTGTTCCGCATTTGTCAATGAGAGCATATGACATAATTTAGAGATCTTTTTAAGATGGAAAAATGCGGTTTTACAGATACTAGACACGTGACTTTCAAATGAAAGATTGGCATCAAAAAGCGCACCCAGGTTCCTAACCGAGTTAAGAAGACTTAACAGAGCAGCCATCAAGTGTTAGACAGTATTCTAGGTTATTACATGTGGACTATTTTGTCCAATAATCAGAATCTCTGTTTTTTTTTTTTTTTTTTTTTTTTCAGAATTTAGTAGTAGGAAATTACTAGTCACCCAATTTTTTATATCAACTATGCATTCCGTTAATTTTGTGAATTGGTAGTTTCAAAGCATTTTGAAGAAATATAGAGCTGTGTATCATTTGGCATAACAGTGAAAGCTAATTCCATGTTTTCCTAATGACATCTCCTAATGGCTGCATGTACTGAGTGAACAGCAGCGGTCCTAGTACTGAGCCTTGCGGTATGCCATACTGAATTTGTGATCAATAAGACATCTCTTCAGATAAGTATGATTTTAAACCATGCTAGTGCAATTCCACTAATGCCAACATAGTTTTCTAGTCTATTTAAAAGAATGTTGTTGTCAATTGTGTCAAATGCAGCACTATGTAACACTAATAGGGAGAGACAACCACGACTGGATGACAAGAGCAAATGATTTGTGACTCTAACTGAGAGCTGTCTCGGTACTATGGTACGGTCTAAATCCGGACTGAAAATCCTCACTGATATCATTTCTTTTGAGAAAGGAGAGGATACAGTTCCCTTTCGTCCTGGGAATTCCAACGTGTCGTCGGGGAGTTCCCTGACGAATTGGGATCCCAATTCGTCAGGGAACTCCCCGACGACACGTCGAGGGTTATATACGTAACCGAGACATTTTTTTCTAATATCTTTGACAGAAAAGGTAGATTCGAGATCGGCCTGTAATTGACAAATTTTGTATGATCAAATTGCGTTTTTTCAACAAGTGGTTTATGGCTTTGCAGTCTTGGCTAAATGCAATTTACATGAGACTAGATAATGATCTGAGATGTCTTCGCTCTGCTTGCAGAATTTCAACCTCATCAACATCTTTTCCATGTGATGGTATTAGATCTACAGTATGGTTACGACAATGAGTAGGTCCTGACACATGTTGTCTAACTCCAATAGAGTCCTTTTCTAATGTCTTTAAATGCCAATCCCAATGCATGTTTTCTATTATCCACATGTATATTAAAATCACCAACTATTAGTACTTTATCTGCAGCTAATACTAATTCTGATTGATTCTCAAAATCTTTATGGTGCCCTGGTGGCCTGTATACAGTAGCCAGCAGAATTTTCAAATGTGATTTATCGCCCCAAAACTTCAAAAGAAAGTATATTTAAAACTAGATTTCTTAGTGGTTTTGAAAATATTACTATAAATTACAGCAACACCTTCCCTTTTGCCTATCAAGGGTAGTGAGAGAGGAAAAACTTAATCAGATTTTCACAACATTGGCCTTCTATACTGGCACAAATTTACCTCCATACTGCCAAAGTTCCTTGTGCACCTCCAGGGAGAAAGAGACTGGCGGGATGGCAAGGCTATTTACACGTCATACTGCTCCCCTAGAAACCAATCGTCCAACTGCGTTCTCTCAGAGGGGTCTGAGCGCACAGCAGCCTGGCTGCAACTCTGAATCTGATTCAGGATGAGTGAACTCTGCGTCATTCTCTTCTCCAGAGCATAATAGCCATCTCTCCCATGCAGCGATCGACATCTGATCCTTCGCCAAAGCCCAGAATGAAATGTTATGTCCCCCATGAAAAAGACTAGCAATCCCATCCGGAAGCACCCTGGCCATTCGCCAAAGTAGTCCCCCCTGGGAGGATCTAGATTGGAGCAAAGGGGGCTCCACCAATCCACGCATCCAAAACTGCATGGCTGGAATGACATCTTAAAAATTTGCAGTTTCACACCAATACTCCTCTTTTAGGGAAATTGCTCTTTTATAATTGCTGAAGCGCACAGGGGAAGGTCACATCACAGCTGGCAGACCTTTTATAATCAGAAGACTCTATTAGAAAAATTATTTTGAGCAGAAGACTCTTTTAGAAAAGCTATAGTAGCAGCAGGAAATACTATTTTGATCATGACCACCGCTAACACGCCATCACACCAATGATTGAAGAGCAAAAAAAATAATAATAAATTGCACAGGTTTCCGTATTTATGCCCACAGGGTGGGGTGCGTGATGTAAATCGTACACGCCAATGTGCATTGGCTCGTTTAGGTTACACTCAAAGGTACTTTGTACTTTTGAAGTAATGCCAAACGTGACTTACTGAAAGGGAACATTAATGATTAATGAATTAATGATTTTAAATAACTGTTAGAATCTGTTTTAATCTGTTAAACATTCAACAATGATAAAGTGCTGTTGCAAAGAATTAAATGACCATTTACTGGTAGAAATGCTGTAAGAAATAGGGTTGTGTTATAAGAATCTGCAATGCATAAAATAAATATTTTATATTTAATTTTATTTTACATACTTAACAAACATTTTGTTCAAAGTTTCTCTCTTCTCGTCATGTGAATGTAATACTTTCATATCAAATCCATTGTTCACTGAGGTTCTCATCTGTCTATGCTTGTTGACAATCACTAGATATGCTGGTAGGCTGCAATCGAGAGGGACTGATGAGGTGTACAGCAGACCCTTATTGATATTCCATAGGACTTGCACACCGATATCTGCAGAAGTGATGAAACGGGCTGCAGGCTGGACGTTGAAGTAATGGAGAAGCCAGGCTGGTATAAAAGCCATCTTAAATGTAGTGCTTCCCAAAGTGCCTGGAGGCTCTACTGTATTTGCCTTAGTAGACAGCTCTCCTGAGCACTAAACCTCAGCAGCTTTAGACAAACAAACTGCTCTCTGACTGCTTCCCATAGATTTGGGCGGGGGGGGGATGCTTTGTATTTCTTGTGCTGTCCATGCGAATGCCTGTTAGGTTCCTGTAATGCCATAAGACAACTTTTCTTGGTTCATATGATTCCATTTAGGAGTCCTTATTTTTCAATGAAGCCATAGAAGAACGCTTTTTAGTTTTTATAGGATACCATGGGAGAACTTTTTTTTTTTTTTCATATAGCCTTATACCATTGTTAACCTTTCTCAAGCTCCCCTTTAATTTAATACTTATTTTAAGAACTGTTTGCAGTGATTACAGCCTCAAGAGTTTTGCATACCAAGATTTGGGTATTTTTCCCAATCTTCTCTGTAGATCCTCTCAAGATTTGTCAGGTTGGATGAGGACATTAAATGGACAGGTCTCTCCAGAGATGTTCGACTGAGTTCGGGCTCTGGCTGGGCCACTCATGGAAATTCACAGAATTGAAATTCACTCCTTTGTTGTCTTGGCTGTGTGCTTGGGTCATATTGTCCTGTTAAAAGATGAAGTTGAACCTCTGGTTTGGTCTAAAGTCCTGAGTTTTCTGGACCAGGTTTTCATTAAGGATATGTTTGTATGTTGTCGTGTTCAGCTTTCCTTCTACCCTAATCAGTCCGCTGGTCCTACTGAAAAACTCTCCCACAGCACGATGTTGCCACCACACAACCATAAAATACTTTGGGGATGGTATTATGCAGGTGATGAGTGGTGCCTAGTTTTCTCTAGACATGTCACTTGAAATTGAGGCCAAACTGTCCAGTTTTTGTTTCATCAAGTAGAGTCAAGTCACATTTATTTATTTAGCGATTTTTACAATAGGCTATGTGCACAACCGTAGTTTCGAACTTCCGCTTTTGTCAGAAGTTGGCGTATCAGTTTCCGGTCTACGACTGGTCATCCGCATCCACTAATAAACAAAGAAGATGAGTGCTGCTGTTGTACGAAAAAAAGAGTTCTTAAACACATCTAAGTTTCTCAGAACTGTAGGTGGATCTAACGTCCGTTTCACACCCGTTTGCAGTGTGTGTTGCGGTGCAGGGGCGTGCTGTTAGTGCGTTCACATATTATGATGCGTTTGCACAGAATAACTGATCCGCGGCTGTACAACAAACACATACTTATTATTTTTATTTAAAGTCCAGAAGTTATGCTGCAACTTATTTTTAAAAACAAAAAGTTGTGTCAGCATTGCGATTCTTAGTATGCACGTTTAAACACAATTTAAACAATGTAAGTTACTCCATGCATTACAAGTTGCTCAAGCAAGTGGTCAAATATTTCCTATATTAAAATCGCAAATAATTTAAATTAAAACTTGAAATTGACAAAAGCAGCCGACTAGGGGTGCACGATATATCGAATCAATATCGTTATCGCGATATCACGTTGCTCGATATCCATATCGAAAGTGCCGCGATATTTATGCAATAATTTGTTTATGATGCGTCTGGTCCGCCATGCACCGTTGCATTTCCCCCCCGACTCATTTCCTGATTCTCCTTCTCCATAAACAATATTAAATCAAGAGAGGTTGAACCTTTCATGCCACAGATTTCCCACAGTGGTCAGAAAGAACAGGGGAGACACTTTGTTTTTCTCAATATAAAGTCGCTACTTGCTCTAAAGCTAACCGCCGTCACTCTCTCACTTCTCCCTTGCTCTCCAACCACACAGTCCCACACACACACACTTGCCCCGGCTCGACGTGCACACCAGCGCACAAGTATAACATCAGGCCACGGTCCACCTGGCAACTTCATGCGTTTTCACTGATCGGATAGCTCTGATTTATCAAAATACGATCTTCAATTCCCGCGCTATATGCAGATTTAATGGAGTGCACGTCACCGAAAGCAACAGTTATGAGGTGCATTTTATGATCATCAGGTAAAATAAGATCAGTTCGTTTATTTACTTTTAATGAAGATAACTGTGAAAAGCGTCTGCGACTTACTTTCACTTTGATTTGCGATAGTTTGCACGTTGGCTTGATGAAAAGGAAATGTTCAGCAGCTGCTCATCTGCGTGATGCGTGTTGCAGTCGCGCGCCCCGTCATATCTGGCCATAACATGACAAGCCTATAATGTTCTCATTTTTAGCGTTTTTGGAAGGAGTACATTTTACATATGTGTTTTATTCAATAACGAGATGCATTTACATTTGTCCAGTTTCAAATGAAATGCGGCCCAGACCACCTCCTAAAGTGGTTTGAGCGATTAGATTCAAATACGTCACGAATGCGTTTCACAGGGCATTTACACCTGGTCTTTTCACGATCAGATAGCTATCCGGTCAAAGAAAACGCATATAGTGGCGTTTATGTTGCATAGTGTGTTCTGTAGACTTTCTATTTATTTATTATCTTTTACACTGTAGTGTACACAACTATCATGTCCTGTTCTGTAGACAAATTATTTAGGCCTATTTATTAATGCTGTACCAGTCCAATATATCAGTTGAAATAAATCTTATGTTGTAAGAAAACTTGATTTATTTATTAATCTTTTTGATGCGTTTTCCAATAACTTTTGTGGTTTTACATCCGTTTAAAAATATCGAAATTAATATTGATATCGCAATATTCATTATCGATATCGCAATATCACATTTTTGTCAATATCGTGCACCCCTACAGCCGACTTGCCTTTTCGTTTGCATCTTAATTTCAAAACAATAGATCTTGCATGTCACAAAACTTATTTTTCCACCTCCACGATCGAGACGAGTTCATTTCTGTCGCCTGGTTGAAGTAAATTGTAGTTTTCCTTGATTAAATGTGCATTTATGGTGAGATTACTACATTTTATTTAATTAAACGCATGGTGAAATTACTACATTTTCAGGTCAATCTTTATGACCACCAGCGTTTGCAGCACAGCAGAAATAGATTCGGTGTGGAAACGATCGCTGTGCTGCTGTTATATGTACCACATCAGTGAAAAGTGAAAGCCCTAACCTGTTTACATGGTGCGTTAGGAGACTGCTGTGCGGCACTTGCTCTGCTTCAAGTCGCTAACAGCCATTTGAGCTTCTACTGCTTCCGATAAACACCAACCTTCGTGCGCAGTGGCTGCACAAAATAGACATTTTGATCGACGCGCAAAAAATAATAAAAATATTAAGTATGTGTTTGTTGTACAGCCGCGGATCAATTCACTGTGCAAACGCATCATAATATGTGAACGCACTAACAGCACGCTCCTGCACCGCAACACACACTGCAAACGGGTGTGAAACGGACGTTAGATCCACTACAGTTCTAAGAAACTTAGATGTGTTTAAGAACTCTTTTTTTCGTACAACAGCAGCACTCATCTTGTTTGTTTATTAGTGGATGCGGATGACCAGTCATAGACCGGAAACTGATACGCCGACTTCTGACAAAAGCGGAAGTTCGAAACTACGGTTGTGCACATAGCCCATACAGATTGTTTCAAAGCAGCTCTCTCTCTCTCTCTCTCTATATATATATATATATATATATATATATATATATATATATATATATTCAATTTATTCTATATATTGAATGAGAATGAATATAGACATACATATAGACATACAGAATAGAATAGAAAGTGTTAGAATCAATGGGTCAAGTTTTGACGAAAAAGAACAGTAAAAGTAAAGGTTTGTGAAAGTTATTTTGTGCCTCTTTGGGATGGCACCAAGACTCCATTCCCTAGCAGAACGCAAGCTTCTGGAGGGCACATGAATTTGAAGAGATCTTCGTCTTGCTGGTTGGAAATGGTCCTTTATTCTCAAATGTTTTATGTGATATTTCAATTCTCCACATACGTTAAAGGAGACATAACACAAAGTTTCTGCCAATCTCATGGAAATCCAAGGTACATAAAGTATAGAGTAGAATTGCATCCTTCAGTCTAAAAAATGCTGGGTTGTTTTAACCCAATTTTATATATATATATCTCTGAAGATTCTTTAATTTTATCAGATTTATAAAAGACAGATATACTGTACAGATACTTTCCCGAAAACAGCCAAGCTCCTGGACGCGTGCCGTGGGCGTATTTAAAGAGTCATATACATCATTGCATTATCTTTGGATAACTTCATTCACTATTGTACATAGTCCATTATTGCATTAATCCCAGGTGTTACAGCTTTATCTGCGTGTATGTCAGTGGAGATTTCTTTAAGACTGCAAGGGAAGCTCAGCTTCCCCTATAATGTCAAAAAAAATAATGGTCAAATGTGTACTATTGTGTTAACATTTTATTGAGTAAAAATGCGTTAGAACGCGGTAATCTCGAAGACGAGTTCGTTCAGAATAAGCTACAAATAGCAGGTCGGCTGACTTGATCTCCTTCTCATGCATACCTGTAGCGCGTCACAGTGCATGCATTTTCCTATGGCATTTCCCCGTTGAAGCTCGGCGTCCATTGACTTCAATGGGGCTGCTTTGAACAGTTTTTTTCAGTGCTGTTAAACTAGACGGTCATTGGATAAATGCTGCGATTATGTCCCGCCCACGGACGCCGGGCGTCTCTGGGGTGAATAGGGAAGTGGGCTGGCCTGGCGTCCGGGCGTCCGCGTGATGATTGGAGGATTGCATCTCCTTTTGATTGAAAGCGATTTCACCCAATAAAAAAATCGCTGATGCGGAAGCTAGTTTAAAGACTTCGAGCTCAGTCTCGTCGCGGATTTTGTGTGTATTTTACTCGAAAGACGAACTGCTGTAACATATTTCTTAGTATTTGCAATTTTCATCAGATATTTCACAGTTCAACCTAATTCCCACATCTCTTCCGTCGATGTCAGGTGTCTTGTGTCATATGCGGGCGTGGTGTTTGAATCACGGCACATCTGTCTAGTTTGGTTTCACTTTTGTGTTGGGATTCGGACATGCATTCTCCGCGTGTTTGTTTTCGGTTGTGAGTGCACAGGATGACCTTATGGTCGTACTCATGCTTGACGTTAGCGTTCTGTCTTGTCGTGTTCGCTCTGTTCAGTGTGTTGTGTATTGTGTGGCACATGGCTTGTGTTTACATCGGCCGCGTGCTTTCATGTCATGTTTTGTCTTGTGCTGTGTAGCACACAGCTTGTGTTTTATGTTGTGTGCTTTCATGTTGTCATGTTCTGTGTGAACACGTGTCTTATGAGTGTTCTCATCGTTCTTCAGGTCTCATTTTGTGTGAGCACAATTGCTTTTTAATTTATTTTATTGGTCATGTGTTTTTGTCATGTTTGGTATGAGCACATGGCTTGTGCTTGTCATGTGTTTTTCCTTGTGCCATATGTGCTTTCCTGTCATTGTGTCGACTCCCATCTTGTTTCCTGATTATTAGTTACCTGTCCTCTCTCGTTACCTGCCTTTTTTGCTCCCAATTTATTCCCCTTGTTTTTTTGTTTTTTGTTTTTTTTATCAATAAAATAAAGCCCATCAACTCTGCATCGAGTCCTCGCTCTTTTCACCACCTGACAGTCGGGTTTAAAAAAAGAAGAAGAAAAAAGAGCTTCCCCTCTTTGAAAGACCAGCAGCCGCCACTGGTGTATGTTATGTGTTTGTGCATGTGTATGTGTCTGTGTACATGTGTATTGGAGAACTAAGTGTTAGTGGTATAGGCATATACTGTAGGTTGCAATGACTTCTGCAGCCTGTTCACAGCTCTGAGGAAGAAATCGTTCCTTAGCCTGTTAGTGCGTGTTCCTGGGATTCTCAGTCTGCCTGAGGGGAGGTTGGTGAAAAAGGGGTTTCTGGGGTGTGAGGGGTCCTGCTGGATGTTTGTGGCCCATGTGAGGAGCCAGTTTGAATGGATGTCACACAGGTTTGGAAGTGGGGAGCCGACAATCATTTCGGCCATCTTTACAACCCATTGCAGGTCTTTTTGATTTCCAGCAGTGCAGCTGGAAAACTACACAGTACAACAGTATGTATAAAATACTGTGCAGAGGTAAAATATGATCAGCAGTCTCTGGGGAATTCTGTTGTGTCTCAGGGTCCTCAGGAAGAAAAGTCTCTGCTGGTTTCTCTTAATGATGAGAGTGGTGTGCAAGCTTCAGGTCAGGCCCTCAGTAATATATACTCCCAGAAACTTAAAACTTGAGACTCTCTACCTCCTCTCCATTAATACACAGACCATTGTAAAGATGTTTTTTTTTACTTCTCCTGAAATCTGTTATGATTTTTTGGGGGGGTTTTTTGTGTAAAAAATTGTCCTCAATGTCCTTCCACCAGGTAGGTAGTGTCTGGATCTCCTCTCTATATGCGGCTTCATTATTACCAGTTATGAGTCTCACTATGGTTGTGTCGTCTGCAAATTTAATTAATTTAACTTTGGATGGAAACATAGGCTGCGTTTACACTTTATTACACATTAACATGCGATCACCTTGTTCCGATCAAGCAGATCGGATCCTAAGCCAATCAGGACATGGTGTGTTTACATCTGTCCACATCAAGTGGCTTCATGTATCTGGATAACAGATAAGATTTCATATTAGAAAAAAAATTGCATTTACACAATACACTGAGTTACGATCACAATGCATCCTCGACTACCTCCGAACCCGGACACGCTGATCGGATAACATTCCGATCAGAAACGTGTTGACACTTGTCTCTCAATGTGTATGTGGACAAGATCTGGACAAGATCCAAGATCTACAGGTCGCATGTTAATGTCAAGTGTAAACACAGCCATAGCTACAGTCTGAGAGTTGTTAAGGTTTTTTTTATTTATTGTTTGTCAAATTTCAAGAACACAAGTTTCAGGTTTCCAAAAGCCCTGTTGAATTGCAAATTTATGTAAACGGTAAACAGTCTATAGGCATGTAGTGTTTCTTTACAAAGTGGCATCGCCAACTTCAGGCCTGGCATGTATAATCAACGCATTCTCATCCTTTAACGTCATATAGAACGCTATATGACAAAACGGCGCTATACTACGCACATGGCACCCGTTATCATTAATATAACACGCGCTGTGAGGGCTAAGTTTAGGTGTGGGGTAGGGTGTGAGTGTCATATTCACGCTAAAGGATTTATAACGTCTTGGGTCCGCGTGTTATATTAACGATAAAGGGAGCCATGTGCGTAGTATAGCGCCATTTTTGCATATAGCGTTCTATATGACGTTAAAGGATGAGAACGGGCTGGTATAATATAGCGTTTTAGTCACTTTAGTTGATCCATATATATGGGGATCATTTTGACAATGTTCTAAGCGAAATATGCAAAAGAAAACTTTTCCACTTTTAAGTATTGTTGTACCTACTTTAGCCTAAGAACCGATTCCTTATGTTGATTGTATAGTTGTCATTGTTGTTTATATTTCTACTAAATTTGAAAAGTTTTTTATTTTTTTAATATTGGATATGAAGGATAGATTGACGTGAAAAAAAAAAAAAACTTTAAGGTCCTGGTAAAATTAAGGTAAAATTTAAAGCAATTTAGAATAAGACTGCAAATTAGTGCTGTCAAGCGACTTTTTTTTTTTTTAATCTAATTAAAGGTATAGCGGAGGATCTTTCGGAATTTTAGAGAAGACCCGCCCTCTTCAATTTAAAAAAAAAATGCACATGCACAAACACAACACTCTTGCTCCCGAGAGGGAACGTCTTTTACGCCTTACACAAATTATGTTGCAAATTCTAAACTAACTCAAAAATATTCATAAAAAAGACAACATGTCAAATGCCCTTCCGTGTTTTATTTACTTATTATACTGATCGATTGAGTGACCGAGGACTCGAGACATGATATGTGCAACCCTGTATCACACGAAATACGTTCTGAGGAAACTATTTTGCAAATCGCAATTACGTTACATAGCAACATATAAGCAGTGCTATTACGCTGGTCCTTAACCTAATATCTCTCATTGTTAATACGTTATTTTTATACATAGTTGCATATGGAGAAGTAGCTTGTTGCATTTGTGTAATAATAAACACACAAGGTTTTAGAATATTTCAGCGTGATACCATTTACCATTTTGGTCAAAAGGCTACTTTAGACAAATTGAGATGTTTACCGTGTCTATGCGGTGCATGACTCGTGCCAGGGCTAGCATTGTAGCTTGAATTAACTTTTACTAGTGATTTTAAATGGATTTCTCCAAATAGCGTGACAAACTTTACCTGTCTGGTAGAATCTTCGCGACTGCGGCATCAGTGAGAAGCCCAACCTGTGCTTTTAGCGCACGCCAGCATGTGATATTCACCCAAAATCACTCTTGTTTCTATATTCTGCGGCCTTTCTCTTCTTATCATACACTTCGTAAACATTTTTTCTCTTTCGACCCTCAGCCATTTTCAAAGGAATGGCTGAAACCGTAACTCCGACATAATACACCTGAAAGTGAAAACTACATAGGGATGAGCACGTAGCCTACGACGGCCTTACGTAAACATATCACCAGAATGATTGACACTTAGGTGGACCAATAGTATAGACTACCCACCCGGAAAAAGAAAATCCTCCGCTATACCTTTAATTACATTGCACATCAAGTTTGGCAAACAAATGACCCCCAAATTTCACATTTATGTTTAGTTAAAGGGAAAGTTGACTTTGAAATTAATTTTTGGTTTGTTTTAGCTTACCTCAAGCCAAGGGCATGCAAGATGTAGGTGTCTTTGTCTAACCGCTCTTGTCTGTCAGTCATGTAATGCAGGTCTGTGGTCACGACCTCAAAGAGCATGCACAGAGAAGTCCAAATTAAACATGATTTAATGACTCGTAAATGTAAGTACACATGGATGGCCTAAGACATGAAACGAGTGTATTTTTTGAGAAAATGAACAGTATTTATATCGTTTTTACCTCTTGTAACCACAGCCACGTCCAAGTGATCTGAGGGCGCGGGCGGTTCGGTTTGTGTACCGGAAGTGATATCTTGCGCGTGTACATCATTCATTGTTTAAACAGAGATTTCAGAAGTGATCCCTTTCACTGTGAAGATCTAAACATATTTATATATACAGGAAATCGCAGTGGAAGACAATTTTGAAATATCAACAGACAACGTGTAATTTTTTCCGCAACTGCGTGAAACATAACTTCCGGCGCTTTCCTGCGCTTGCCCTCAGATCACTTGGACGTGGCTGTGGTAACGAGGTAAAAACTATATAAATACTGTTCATTTTCTCACACAAACCGCTCGTTTCATGTCTTAGGCCATCAATGTGTACTTACACTTACGAGTCATTAAATCTTGTTTAATTTGGACTTCTCTGTGCATGCTCTTTGAGGTGGTGACCATCGACCTGCATTATATGACTGACAGACAAGAACGTTTTGACCTAAAAATATCAAAATTTAAACTACTACGGAAACAAAGACACCTACATCTTGGGTGCCCTTGAGTAAAGCTAAAACATACCAAAAATGAATTTCAAAGTCAATTATCCCTTTAAAATCAAGCATGTTTCAATAACAACAGATAGTCTTTAGAGCAAGAATATTTCCAAAACACTATAGCTTTAACAACGCTGTGTTTTCAAGAACTAGATCGACCAAGTGTGTCCAATTTCATTGCATGACAGAATCATTGCTGAACTGACTCAACTTAATAGTGACTGTTTTACTGTTTTTATTTCCTAACTATCACCGCAAGCTGCTTGAATCTGTGCTGCATAGTGCTAAAAGGAGAGCATTCAACAGAGAGCCATTTACGGATAGGTAAAGATAGGAGAGCCATTAACAGATAAGTAAAGCACATAGCAAATATGATCGCATAAGCCTAGCAAGAGCATTTTAATGAAAACTTATAGATAAGCCCAAGCAACATGGATAGCATTAGCAACAAGCATGTTGCCAACCTTTAGCAATGAGCATTAAAAAAGAGTGGATCACATCGAGTCCTGAATTAATAATGCAGTGATGCGAGCAGCAGTGCAGACTGAATTCACTTCCAAATCACTTCCAAATCCGCAGCTTATGATCAATGCGCCGAATCTGGTGTTCAAGTTCACGAACATGAATGAATCTGAGATGAATCCTTGTGAGGAACGAATTCCTCTCGCTAAATTCCCAATTGCACGATTCCTTGTGAGATGATGTGGTTTGCCTGCCAAATTTCGCCATTTAATTAGCTCCTGAGAAACGTGATAGCTTCTGATAAACAGTGATAGGCGTCGTAGTCATATAGGTAGTCGTGGATCAGCTGAGTCAGCTAATGCGAGCTTGTCTAACGTGACCTGCCATTTGCCAACTATTTTCAAAGGAAAGTAGCCAAGGCCTTTCCTTTTTTTTTTTTTTTTAATTGCAGAAAGGTAACACACAGACAATAACAGAACATAAACAACCAAAACAAAAATAAATACATAAATAAATAATAGAGCATAGTTCACATTCAATTTTAACAAATAAGAGTATTACAAAACACCAGGGGTATTGAAGAGTGCATCATAGTATTGTAAATATTTCACAGATTTTTCTTATTGAAGAAATGTAGGAATCAAAGTCATAACAAAATAAATTTAACATAGGAGATGAATTAAGGAATTTTTGTTTATGTATGTGAAATTTTGCTAATAAGATAAAAAGGTTAACAATAAATTCCAGATCCTTATTACTTTTATTTTCATAATACAAGGTAACATCCTTTAAAGTAAAGCAATAATTAGTATTCAACAAATTAAATATAAAGTCTGCCAAATCAGTCCAAAACTGGCTCACGACTTCACAGTCAAAAAATAAGTGAGTCAGTGTCTCTTTCTCATTATTACAAAAACAGCACATATCATCAATATCAAAAAACCTTGATATTAAAGATTTAGAAGGATAAATGGTATGTAGAATTTTGTAGTGTATTTCTTTTATTTTGTTATTAATACAGTATTTGAATGGAATTAACCAAGCTCTTCTCCATTCAATATTTTCAATCTTAGAGTTCCAGAAAAAATTCCTTGGAAATTTTTTGGAAGATATTACAAATATGCTTGTTATTACATTTTTTCTCAAGTAACCCAACACCTTCTAAAATTAAATTTGGGTTTGTCATAGATAGAGAATTGTAACAAATATGACATTTGACAAGTTGACGAAGTGTCAGAGGAATAGCTTTAATAACAGAGTTGCCAAGGCCTTCCCTAAAAGTCACTAAATGTCGCTAGATGATGTCATACGTCAATTAGCATATTATGACGTCATTGCGTCGTACTTGCATTCTGTCAGCCTAGTGCATTTTCTCGAGCCCGTTCTCATCCTTTGGTGTCATATAGGTGATGTCAATATGAAATTTTGTAGAAATACTACGCACATGTAGCCTGGTTTTCCCCATTCTGATTTTATTCGAACTGCTAATTTTTACATTTTCCCCTGAAATAGGGAACCAATCACAGAACGGGGAGGGAGCACAGGCGCATTTGATAGGCGTATAGGCGCATTTGATAGACATTCGTAGCACCCAATAATACGGCTTTGGGCATTCGTAAACCACGCCTCAATACGAGAAAATTTACATGTGGTTTCCAGACCACATTTCATTCTCAATGATACTTGGTCTGGCGTTAGCCAAGCTAATGCACATGGCACCCTTTAGCGTCAATATAACACGCAGAACCCAAGGCGTCATAAAGGTGACTGGCATCCTTCCATCCTGTCAATATGTGACGCCGACCCTACCCCAGACCTAAACCTACCCATAACAGTGCGTGTTATATTGACGCTAAAGGGTGCCATGTGCGTAGTATTTCGACGAAATGTCATATGATGTCGCCAAAGGATGAGAATGTGTTGTTTTCTCTCTAAAATAAACCTCTATTTACAGCCCATTCTCACCCCCAAGGCGTCACCTAACTGACGCCTTGGGAAGCATTTGGACATGCTTCAATATCTGACGCTTTAGGCGCCCTTTAGCGTCAGTTAGATGACGCCCTAGGATCGCGTGTACCCTACCCCCCACCCCATACCTAAACCTAACCGCGTCCTCTAACTGACTCTTTCCTTTAGCGTCAGTTAGATGACGCCGTAGGATCGCGTCATGTAAGTGGCGCTAAAGGGCGCCTAAAACGTCAAATATTGAAGCATGGTCAAAGGTGACGCCTTGGGGTGAGAATGTGTTGCTATTTAATCTAATATAGCCGAATGTCAAATAAAGCTGTTTTCATTTCCCAATTTATTTTTTTTATTTATTTATTTTTTTTTGTCATACAATAGAACGAGTAGCTATAATATAGTGAATGATTACATTTTTTTATAGGCCTATGTGGAACAATATGTGAATTGAGAGAGTCAGGGAACCGGATGAACTAAGCTCTGTGATAGTGAGTGTTATAAGTAATAAAATGAAAATGGTCAAACATAATTCTTTAAATATAAAACAAAAGAACAGCAGATACGTGATAAGTCTGTGGAAAAACACTGCTCATTCGCACAGTCAGCAGCCGTGCGCTCCTCTCACCCATTCACTGAAAAGGGGAGACACAGTAGAGAGAGTGACGACAGGGAGAAAGCGAGACTTTGCGCTCGCAGGACAGCACTGGCAACATTTGGAGGTTACTGAGGTTTGTGCAAAAAGTCGCTAAAATTGTCGCTAAAGGGTTCTGAAAAGTCGTAAAGATAAAGACTAAGTCGCTAAGTTGGCAACACTGCCTACTGTCACCGTTAGGCTTGTTTGGACTGTCTGTTTGTTTTGATTTGCCACGTGTGTCCCTCGTCTGAGTTTTCCGCCCTCATCTGTTGCTGCGTTCACGTGCTGTGGAAAGTAGGATATTTTCCACTTGTTAACTAGTATTTACCAGTGTGTTGCGTAACTTGCGTTCAAGTGCTTTTGTTGTCGTAATGTGGTAAAAAGACTTAGATCCAGACCTGTTATTTAGCTAAAACTATTTTAGATTGCTTAAGTCATCTGCAACAGCAAAAAAATGATTTATAACTATATAGCTATATATTTTCTAGATCATGAATAGTAGCTTATATATTTTTACCATTCACGACTCTTGCGGTGCTCTCCGCCATTTAGAAAAGTTCAAAGGTTATCTCATCTCGGCAACTCGTCCATCAAAATATTCTACGAGTTGCCCAGTGGAAAATACCACATGAGGGGGTGTTCATGTGCATTTTCCACGTCGGCTTTTGGTTTTTACCATAATTACCATAGCACATGAACGCAGCATGTTTCCATGGACACTGATCACCTCCCGCACAGCTGCCTGTCATTCTGTAATCACCTTCACTGTGTATTTAAGTTCCTGCCTGTCTTCACTTCAGTGTCCGGTATTGTTTGTGTTTTACACGCTGTCGCACCTGTGTTCCTGTTCCTGAGTTTCGCTACATTAAAGAAAGTGTTATTTCTATCTGCTTCTCCGTCATCCTTCTTCCGCCTCCGTGACACCTACCAGAATTGACCCTAATTTTTTTTTATTTGCGTTTGTGTATTGTTTTACATTTTAGATTAGTATTTGTTTAGATTTCCTTTTTTTTTTTTTTTTTTTTTCAAAAGCCCAGGCATGCGTACAGCCCTACAAAATGGTGTGTAAAACAAATTCAAAAGGGGAAAAAAAATAATAATAAATCGGCTCCATGGCAGATTACAAGTGATCAAGGGCTTCGGGTGTTCCGTTTAAACACACTAGTGGGCCCTCGTGCAATTTAAGTAATGATGTACATTCGAGACAGAGGGACGTTAGCGAGGGAAAGGTATGAAAAATTTAACTCAAAAGCAGCCGTAAATGGCTCTCTTTATAAATGGGTTCAACAACAGTTCTTCCATGGCTTTATAATATTTTCATTTGCAAAATAGAGCAAAAACAGACGATATGAACTTATTTATTGATCTGTTGTATAACATCAATATAACATTTGCACTCGTGCTATTCGGGACAAAAAGATATTGTGCCCATTCCTCATGTGATAATGCTTGCTATATAAATATGAGACAAAAACTCCTGCAGGGAGGATATCTTGCAGGCATTAACTATATTGCATAGGCTACATCACCACACAGTAAGTAGCACACACACCAAACAACTGCATCTAAGATGACCTGCATAGGTCTTTAAATGTATTGAATCAGTTTATCATATCATAACACTTTTAGGCTGCCATTTTTGGTTGTATGTTAAAAAATGTAAAGAACCTTGGCCACTATGCAAATTATTCAGAGAAGATTACATCTCATCCACCCACCTATTTATAGGCTGATACAAAATCTCACTTTGAGACTGATATTCAATCTCTTATTTCCTGGATGGCTGCCAGATCTCAGATGTTCTCTGATGGTCCATCCTGACATTTCACAGATAATCCTGTTGTGTCATTTTCTTTACAGCTCTACAGTGTAATGTTTAATTTATGGCTTCAATACACGCTGCACATAATAGCAGTCTGTCTCTGCAGAGACAATGGGAACTTGTGTGGCATTCTTTCTAATGTCCCCAAAGCTTTTTCACTTCATTTCCAGATGGAGATAATGCTTAATGAAAAGTTTAATGAGAATCTTCTCTGCCATTCGACTTTTTGTCAATCTACAGCTCCTCATCAGCCATAGATTTCAATTTAATTGTCAGCCACTGACGTTTATGGGAGCAAACGGCACTCCGTATTCATTTTAATAGTTGCCATTCACAACAACACGCCATGTATTACACATTATAGCTATGTAACACTCTTATGTGAACTGCAGTCTAGTAATATATATGTTTTCAGACAGTGGGCAGGAGGTAACACAAGTTCTATTCTGAATCATTTCTCCATCTTTTTCTATGTATTTATTATGTTTTCATTACATTATACAAATATTTTTTCCTGGGTTATGGTTATTATGAATTAATTCCTTAATTATATACCCTCCTTTTTAATATTAAACATATATAACCAATGTTCTTAGGTAAATCGGACACAGCATCATGTAGTTCAGTTGATGTTTTAATATTTTAACACAATAAATAAAAATAAAAAAATAAAATGAACAGAAACATCTGGAAAGTGTAAAATACTGAGGGAGTTAATTTTTAGGCTAATATTTAAATAATACAACAATCCTTCCAGTCGTTTGTTTTTCTTCTTTTAGCGGTACAGTACGCCTCCAGTAGCTCGCAGAATACAAAAAGTCAATGTTAGGTTGAGTGTAATGATAAGCATTATTATGTGTCGCCCTGTGGCATCAACTAAAGGATCTGGAAACCGCATCAATTACGTGCACTTATTTGTGCTGACCTGCATGATTTAAGCAGTGGGGAAACCAGTTGACAAAACTGATTATTTTTCCACCATATCAGCCCATTCTCACTCCCAAGGCGTCACCTAACTGACGCCTTGGGAAGCATTTGGACATGCTTCAATATCTGACGCTTTAGGCGCCCTTTAGCGTCAGTTAAATGACGCCCTAGGATCGCGTGTACCCTACCCCCACCCCACACCTAAACCTAACCGCGTCCTCAAACAGACGCTTTCCTTCAGCGTCAGTTAGATGACGCATTAGGATCGCGTCATTAAAGTGACGCTAAAGGGCGCCTAAAACGTCAAATATTGAAGCATGGTCAAAGGTGACGCCTTGGGGTGAGAATGCGTTGACCATATCCACATGTTGTAGAGTGGAACAATTAGTTTTTTCCTCAGTTGTATGCCTTAATAAACATATAAAAAATGACAAATCATCATTTTTTAATGTTTAAAAGAAGATATTTATTTTCCCCTAGGCTGCATTTATTTAATTAAAAATACAGTAAAAACTGTAATATTAAAGAACAATTGACGAAACCTTTGAGAACATATTGCCCATAGTATTTTCTGAATGTTATTGTGGTTTCAGAGTAACATATTTCCTATAGACGAATCCGGCGAAACTACCGGAAGTAAGCGGGCGCCATTACTGAGCTGTTGCTGGGTAGCGTTGCGCCATTGCCTCCTATTGTTTTAGTTGCAACTTGCGTCCACTGGAATAAACAGCCCGCGATTTAGGACTGTCACTAACGTTACAACGTTAGCCCTTGTATAATGTCGAGTGGGTAAACCGTTTCTGTTATAAATTGTTTCAATGGTGGCAGTAAAATTTCAATTTTGAAGAGAAAACACTGTGAATACCCCGGGTCGACTGCCCCTGTCTGGAGCCGTACGGTTTACACAGATTTCCTGGGCGAGTACAAGACGCGGACATTCGCGTATAATAACAATTATTTAATGACATAAGTAAAAAAATATAATAAATGTGTGATATAGTGATCAGCAAAATCTCCTCTCTTGTTATTTTTTCTATTCAATTTACATGCTATGGTCATTAAATGGCTTTCCTGAGCTGAATGTAACGTTATGTGACATAATTGTTCTCCTGCTGTTATGTTGACCTCTTTCCATGGTTTAAAAACAGTAGTTGGTCGATATTGTGTATACTTTCTAGCTGTAGCGTTACCTTACCCATGCCCGTTGCAATGTCAAAATGAGATAAATAATGGACACAAATGAAAAACATGAAATTGTTTATTTGATTTCATTTATTTATTTATTTATTGTTGCCAAATGGACAGATCTTTTTTTAGTTTCCTCGGTAGCAAACGTTAGCCTAGCTTGCTTGCCAAGCTATTTTCATAAATAATCTGTAAGATCGTTTGTACCTTCATCTGTGACTGGAGGCCAATGTCTTACATCATCAACCCAACAAGTCTGCCTGACTGTTGCTGTCATCAAGGGTGCGTTATCACCTTATCTCCGAGGTTTGTTTACATACCGGTGCATATGTCTATGCCGGTGTAACAGCTCAGTAATGGCGTCGCCACAAGATGGCAGCCTACACAAGAACGCTCGTCGGATTCGTCTATAGGGTGTTTACTCGCCTTCCCTTGTGTTGACTCTCGTCAGATATATGGACGTGTCTTTTTACCCTATGACAATTTGCGCATTGGCATACATCCCAGTGCTGAGAGCTTTCATTTTAAAATGAAATCAACTAAAACACTTTACAAAATAAAGTGGTATACACCTGTATAATAAATGCGCCTGTCCTTGAAACACTCTCAGATGTTCAGCTCACTTTCAAATCACATTTGTTTTGAGACCAGACCACCACATACATTACATTGTAGTTAAATGTATAGCTTTGCTACCATAGAGTAGAGCCCAATATCTGTATTTGTAACAATCTCAAAATTATTTGTATCTGTATTGGGATAAATCCAGAAATGGCTTGGGCTTTGGTCGAAAGATTTTGAAATTAAATGAGTAGCTGGCTTTTAATGTAATTCTGTTACCTTCCTAGTTTTCATTGAACAAATATGCTTTGCACAACTCATATTTATTATAGTTATAAAAATCATTTAAATGTTTTAATTAAACTATAATACTACATGTTAAACACAAAAAAGGGAATTATTTTTATTATATTATTAATATTTTTATTTATTTCCAGAGGGACATTGTGTAGATACAGTATCTGGACAATCATCCACAACATGGAAGTTTAAACTAAATAGTGGCAAAACATTTTAATTAATAAATAAATAATAAACATTGTTTACTATGCATACAAATGCAAGAACAAATTAATGAATTTATGCTTGTCTCAGAGAGAGAGAGAGTGAGACAAACAAACATGTCATTTATCATATCGTACAAAATAAAGATATCAAGTAGAAAATGTGTATGATGTAGATTTCAACTTTTGGCTTGCTTAGTTGGATACAGGGATACTTAGTTGGATGCAGTCAAATTGAATTCTGTTTGCATTGTTGAATCAATATTTTCCTGTTCATCACTGAAAAACTGCAATGAAATTATCTATATTGTATAAATCACTAAAAAAAGGTGACTTGACCATAATATCATGCTATCATATCACCTAGCTCACCTGTTATCTAGTAAACACGAAGGGTGATTGTGTCTATCGAATATTTTCCAGATTATTCAGTAGAATGGATTATTCATTTTGAAGCAATTATCCGTGCCTTTCCCAATGATGTATTTGGCTTCAGTCACTTCCCAAGTAGTAACCAGGGAGGCCCAGTGTTTGGGTGGGTAGTGCTGTCACCTCACAGCAGGAATGTCCTGCTTTGAGACCTTTCTGTGTGGAATTTCACTTTTGTGTGGGTTGGTGTTCTGGTTTCTGCCACAAACCATAGAGAGAGTGAGACAGAGAAACATGTCATGTATTTGAATTTGAATTTCTCTTTTATTGAACATGTTAAAAAAACAAACAAACACAACAGCAAAAACTGAATAAAAGTAAAAAATAAATAGTTAATCATCAACATCAAGAAAAAAAAGATCATCTACAGATGGTCCAAACAACAATCATGTTCAAAGGGGGTAGGAAGAAGTTAGAATAACTTTTCTTGTCCTATCCCCACTTCAATAATATTTTAACTACTTAAACTAACTTATCTAAGGTTTACTTTACCTAAGGTTGAAAAAAAGAAAATCACTATTCCAGCTCATATCCATCAAGAATTCTTTTTTTAAACATATATTTCAATTGCAATAAGTTTTTACATAATTTTAAATCATTGTTGCTACTGTTCCACAGTATAACACCCTGGGTTGGTATACAGTGCAACTTAGTGTTTGTGCGAATCTGCGGTCTACTAAACATTGATATTCCTCTAAAATTATATGTGTTTTCTCGTAATTGGAAAAGCTCTTGGATATTTCTAGGTAATTGGTTGTTGTGAGCTCTAAAAACAATTTGAATAATTTTATAATCAATCAAATCTTTGAACTTTAATATTTTGAGTTTAATGAACAATGGGTTTGTTGGTTCTCGGTATGCAGTTTTATGTATGATTCGAATAGCCCTTTTTTGTAAGATGAAGATTGGGTGTGTATTTGTTTTGTAAGTATTCCCCCATACTTCCACACAATAAGTCATGTACGGGAGTATGAAGGAGCAGTACAACATATTTAGAGAAGCCTTATTCAATAAGTCTTTAGCCTTATTTAATATTGCCAATGACTTGGATATTTTGGTTTTAATATAGTTTATGTGAGGTTTCCAGCTTAATTTGTTATCAATAACTACCCCGAGGAATTTTATTTCAGATACTCGCTCTAGTTCTATACCATTTATCATTAGTTTTTTATCCGTGTCAGTTGATCGGTTCCCAAATATTATAAATTTAGTTTTACTCAGATTTAATGTTAGTTTATTTTCATCAAACCAAATCTTCATCCTACTCACTTCCTTTTCCATGGTATCCAGTAGCTTCTCCAAATTTTCACCACAGCATAGTAAATTTGTGTCATCAGCAAAAAGAATGGTTTCTACAATTTGCGATACTTCACATATATTATTTATATAGAGGTTAAATAATAATGGCCCCAACACTGAACCCTGTGGCACCCCACATGTAACCTGCAACAGTTGTGATTTATTGTTTTGTATTTCAACATACTGCTTTCTGTTCTCCAGGTAACTAGACAACCATGTCAGTGCAATTCCTCTAATGCCATATCGTTGTAATTTTTTAATCAATAATTTATGATCTACAGTTTCAAAAGCTTTTTTAAGATCTAGAAATATCCCCACTGCATATTGTTTTCTGTCTATTACGTTTGTAACTTTTTCTATGAATAATATCATTGCAAGAGAAGTTGATCTGCCAGCTCTAAACCCATATTGTTGCTCACATAGAATACTATGTTTGGCTTGGTACTATGTATGTTGGTACGATGTATCATATCGTAGAAAATAAATATATCAAGTAGAAAATGTTCATGATGTAGATTTCACCTTTTGGCTTGCTTAGTTGCAGTGGCGCAAAAAAGTGGGTATGCGCTATATGCGGCACATAGGGGCGCAGCACAATGGAGGGCGCCAAAGCGATGGTAAAAAAATTAATAAAAATTTAAAAAAAAATATATATATATAGGCTATATTGTATTTCTATATGTAGCTGCTGTTGTGCGTTTCTAAATCATTTCTGCATTCCTTCAATGTTATATAAAATTTTAGAGGACTAACAGCCAGGCTAGAGTAGGCGCCCTCATGGAGAAGGGGGGCGGGTAATATCGCGAGTGGGCGGGGGCACCGTGAGCGCTGAGCGAGCAGGTACGAGTAGTGAGTTGTCGTCGAAAAAGATGGATAAAACAAAATGCTGTGGGGCTAAAAATAGAAAAAGAAAGAGAGAAAAGGAGATGGCATGTCAATTGAAATAACTGCATGCATTGCTGAAAGCCAACAGGTAGGATTTAAAATGTGACATCCAGGCATGTAGGCTATCTATATCTCGGTGGCCATCGGAACTGAGATTCCCGCTGGGCGGACGTGCTTTTTCAGCCGATACATCTCATCTTTTTTTATTTATTTGTCTTAACGGCCCACAAAACTCATACATCGGCAGCCCATTTGTTTGTTTGTTGTTTGTTTTGTTTTTTGCTTAATTGGCGGCGCTGTGCTGGTGTAATGCATTGGTCAAAAAAAGTCAGCTTTAGTTTTTTTTTCTGACACACTGGCCCATGAAACATGTCATTATGCGCTTATATCTTTCAAGTATAGAAATTAGTGCAAAACTAATTATGAAAGTTTTCTTTATTTTTCAGTGCATTTGTTTTACAATAGCCTTTATGGCTATTACTATGGGATTAATATTATAACTATTATTAGTAGTGTAATGTAGACAGACACTAACTAAAAGAGGTTCAAATTTTTCTTTGTTTAATTTGCACCCTGAATATGGGTTGGAGCTTTTAATTTTGAACTCTTAAAGTGCACCAGACTGCTGAATTTAACATTACAGAACACAAAATTTTCTTACGGGGGAGCATGCCCCCCAACCCCCCTAGAGAAATAGAGGTCGACCTACCATAGTTTTACCTAAAATCCTGTGAGAAACACTGGTATTGCTGTTCCAATGGAGCTTATAGTTTTCTTAGGGGGGTTCATCAAGGTGGAGTAGCTATAGTTTATTTGTATTAATAAATGACAATTTTGCACTTATTTGATCTGTTAGCGCTCATTTGTTCCTACTCACTTATTACACGGCACACTTATATTACATTTATTTTTCCTTTTTTTTGGTGGGGGGGGGCTAAAATTGTTGCTGCATACCCCTCTGAAACTTGCACCCCTGCTTAGTTGGATACACTTAATTGTTGGCCATATTGATTTGACTGCACTGACTCTATTGGATGAGACCTGAACTGAGCTGGATGATGAAATTATGGTTTTCTTCAGAGCTGTTTTATAGATGAATCTCATTGCGTAACTGATAAACTGTACACAGTTATTGAACCGAAATGAATCAGCACTGAACTGATTTCACCTGAATACTGACATTATTTATTAATGTCTTTTTAGAGCAGACACTTTTTTTTTTCCTTTTTAGTTAAATTGAACTCTGTTTGCATCTTTGAATCATTATTTACCTGTTCATCACCAAAAAGCTGCTTTGAAACAATCTATGGAAGTGTTTGGAACACTTGAATTATCTGATTTGGAAGTGTGTCCCAATACGTTTGGCAATACAGTGTAGATCTGCTGTATAGCCAAAATAAACTTTGTTGCATTATTTTCCTTATATCACTGTAAAGCTGCCTTTATAACTATCAGTATTGTAAAAAGCACTATATAAATAAAGGTGACAACTTGAATTATTCATGGAAAATATTGGCCTCGACTGTGTCACAGTCATGTCATGTTAAGTTTCTGTATCTTGTTGACTCTAGTTTCATGATCATGTCCGTTTTCCATCACCATTTTCCTGAGTTCTCGTTCAAAGTTTGTTACTATGGTTTCTGATTTAGTTGGGAACCTGTTTCATGTTCTGTTGGATTATTCCTTCTATTTAAGCCCTCAGTTCTTTCTGTCCATTGTTCTGTGTAGTTTATGATAACTGTTTTGTTTGATCTTTTGAAGTTCATTAAATAATTTTTCGTTCATTCTGCATCATGAATCTTTTCTTTTGATAAAACACAGCTATCATTGACACACTGTAAGCTCTCAATTCTAATTTACGCTTGTGCACATTTAAGAAAAGGGAACCCTATGGGGGTAGGATTGTTCCATTATTCAAAATAAATAGATCATGATCCACAAATAAATGTAAAGAGATTCACAAAAATAAATCAAATTCACAAATAAATAGATTAAGATCCACAAATAAATGTGGGGGAAAAAACCCAGTATCCTACATGCTGTTACATCTTCAGTGATGGTCATTTGGGCTGATATTTGGTATTCTACATAATATTTATGTCCTATCGCTAGCTATTTTATACTTTAAAGACAAAATCCTCCTTTTTGTCATTTCTTACATTGTGTCTACCCCGTGCGAGTCTGTCTAACATTACACTGGACAAAACAAACCGTGCAAATGATGCGTTATAGATTATAGAAGATTATAGACACGTCATATATCTGCAGGTAAGAAAACGTCATGGGCAAAATGTGTTAACATTACAATCATGTTAGTATTAGGCTACATTATTGAAACTGCCACGGCAGCCAAGAAGATAATGGGCCATTTGCTTCTGAGGCGCTGTCGCGCCGCTTGATTCCGGTGTAGAGGGTGTTATGCTCGGGAATCTTGATCATAATTTGTGTGTAATCCCGATGGAAATATAAAAAATCCTTAAACTCCAGCAGCCTTTTGGAAACAGGTTGTTGCAACCACACAAACAGCTCAATTTGAATGAAGCGCCAGATAAGGGTGAAAAAATATCTTCAAAATGAATCACATTCATGTCCCGCCCCGAGTGTAAATAACGTGATTGGTTGTAGCGAGAACGTGCTACGATTGGTCAGCTCAACGTGGCCGTTATCTGATTGGCTTGAGGAAACGGAGGGTGGAGTCCACTTATTTGTGGATTTGTCTGCATGTCGACGCTAGAAGTGTTTCAAAATCCACAAATGCGTGAGGGGATTTACAAATGCACAGAAACTGATTCACAAATGCGTGGGGGGATTTACAAATGCACAGAAAGTGGTTCACAAATAAATGCCAGGCAGAGTTGTGTTTGTGGCATAAAAAAACATTTGTAAATACATAGTTTTATTTGCAAATCTCATTTTATTTATTTGTGAGTTTTATATTTTTTTTTGTGAAACTCTTTACATTTATTTGTGGATCTTAATCTATTTATTTGTGAATTTGATTTATTTTTGTGAATCTCTTTACATTTATTTGTGGATCATGATCTATTTATTTTGAATAATGGAACAATCCTACCCCCATACGAACCTCACATATTAATGTTTTGAAATAGGGGTGATTCTAGGATTTCAGCCCCCAATAATGGTTTGATTAAAAAAATATTAAGTATCTATATTGTTTGTAATCTGCATTAGGCATGAACAATACTATATTCTACACTACCCATCAATTCAACCCCTGAATAATGATTTCATTTCAAATTGTTTAAATTAACCAACCAATATTCATACATATTTGTTAAAGCTACAATGTTTGTTTGTTTGTTTTTTTCGCTGCTAGGGGTCGCTTACCTCTTACAATAACAAAGGCCTAGCTTGATGACGCAGTGATAAGTGGAATGATGTTACTTGCTGTCATGCAAGTCTAATAATGTTTAATAATGTCTATTGTCTAATAAATCTAATAATGTTTATGGATGAGTGAAAATATTTATGATTTTTGGTATGAAAAAAAACAAAGGGTCGTGATTGCTAATAAAAGAAAGATTGGCCAAATGTGGGCCACAGTGAGCCCTGCAGATATAAAGGATTAAGGACATTTAATTATTCCGAACTACCCGTAAGTGCAGATTTACTACTTGCACTCGCAAAAGTCAGTTTATTTGACAAATTAAACTTGAAACTATCAAACTAAAAAGCATTTGAGTGTGTTAAAAGTTATAATGTTTTTCTATGTGTTAGTTTATTTACTGTATGAGACTACCATAATGACATGATCATATTATAACATTTCATGTTGAGCTATACAACATGATTTGTTTTATTTGCTCACCTGTCTAAAAAAGTACATGCAAGAGTGGCATCCCTGTCCAGTCGTAATTCGTGAAGCTATGTCGAGTCCAAGTTATTAGCGGACGTGGAGCTCTCGGCATCTCGAAAGGCCTCGCTGATATTGATCCTAGTTTTAGTTCTCCTTTTGAAATCTGCTTGCTATGGTTCATAATGTTTGAACGACAGAAACAACTATGTGCCACTAGAAGTTACGCACTACGTAGTTGTCCACGAATGCACTGTGGTTACTATGGCAGTACAAGCAGAGACCAGGGATAACGTGGATATTATGTCATCGACAGGCGACAAGTGAACAGGGACGGGTACTTTTTAAAATTGTGAATTTCTCTGAATTTACAAATTCTTAAAAACGTTTGGGAAAATGGAAGTACACAGTTGAAAGAAATATAACACTCTACCTTGAACAATATGGACAAAATGTATATTAATATAATGAAAAAAACAGCAAATAAATCTATCAATTTACCACTTCTATAATTCAAAGTGACATCAAAAACCTCAAATCTCTTAAGGCTAATAAATGTGTCACAATCAAGAACAAAATAACTCAAGTCATTTACTCTAAAACGCAATTTAAATAAGTGCATAAGTGCTGTCTGTCACTGATTGTGTCTTTAATGATTATGGAGTTAATCACAATTTTTTTAGAGGGACTGGGTGGGTAAAGTTCAAGTGTAAAGTTCAAACTTCAAGTGTGAATGAGATTTGACAGTTATGGCAGATGGGATTTCAGTGCTCTTTTTCTCACACAAAGATATGTGAGATACTTTCGAGTCATATGGACTGCTTTTAATTTCAGTGTATTGAAAAAAGCAACTATATCTTCCTGCTGCATAAACTCAAAACAGGCTTTGAATGATATGGGGAGTAAATGATAACAACATTTATATTTTGAACTATTCCTTTTAAATACATTGGTTCTCAGCAAGTGCATTATTTTGTACAGTGAGCTCCCAAGGGAATGATGCCATCTAAATTAAAAAGACATTTTAGAAACCAAACACTCAAACAACAAAGAGACAAAAAAATCCATTAATTATAATGTATAACATTCATACTTAATGACAATTTAATTATTGTGTATTAATACATTTCAGTCTATCATTCCATGGACTGTTTCCGGTTTAAAACTAGTCCCAGTCACTGCTTGTCAGCGTTTAAAATATATTAGCTAAATCAACTATAATGTCAAGCAAACATTTTAATAGATTACTCTGCATTTTCTGTAATCTGGACCACAACAGGTGATGCTTGCATCACTGATCTAACACTTATCAATTTCCGTTCTTAGGTGTCACAACTGTCCTGACTATGACCACGCTGAGTATAAGTGCCCGGAACTCGCTTCCCAAGGTGGCCTATGCAACAGCCATGGACTGGTTTATGGCAGTGTGCTATGCCTTTGTCTTCTCTGCTCTCATTGAGTTTGCCACCGTCAACTACTTCACAAAGCGCAGCTGGGCCTGGGATGGCCAGAAGGAGGCCCAGGAGATGCGGGTAAGATAGACCATTGAATACATTGGAGTAGGATGTCACAATGCTGTAAAAGGACAGTACTTCCCGTACACTTGAGTGCGTATGTTCTTTTAAGGCGAGACACGGCAGGCAAAAACATCGTTTTTTTTTCCACTGGTCAATTTTGAGATTTTGGGATATTTGACTTCAATAACATGTATTCTTTCAGACTTGTGTTGGAAAAAAAGTCCGAAATACATATTTAGGTCTTTATTTTACTACACTTTGTCAGTTTGCGCCTGTAGATTTCTCATAAATTCAACAAAAGTTGTGTTCTAAATGATCGCGCTGCTCCGCGATCGCTGCATACACCCTGTCATCACAAACAAAGCACATCTCTCTCCTTTACAATGCTGTCAGGTCCAAATATGGTCATTTCCTTTTAATCAACATCCAATCGTGGAAGCAAAAGTGGGGATTTGTTTACCTCGGGGATTAACGTGATTCGTCAATCGTCACATGGTATGCTTTGACGCTTGCTGATTTGGTTTAGCTTTCCGCGGGACTTTCTGAATGAATGAATGAAAATGACTTCACGTCAGTCATCGAAAAGATTACAACAGTTGTCACTTGCTAGGGGGAAAAGGAAAATTAGTGATGTATTACCCTGTGAAATGCCCTCGGGAAGCGCATCTGAACGCAAGCTGTCGATGGGAAGCCAATCTATAAATAAAGATGAAGCGCACGCAACACAACAGTGGCTGCTTATTTGGCAATGTTGTTTTATTCAGTTGTCATTTTTCATGTAAATTGTTATAAACAATAACTTGGCCAGTTATTTTGCTTGTTAGCAATGTTTTCATGTAGAAATGTGTGGAATTTTAGAATATAAGTTTTTTAAGCCCGTTTTCTCAAAATGACTTTTTTCTCATACTCAAAGTCTGAAATCTCCACTTCAGTAGCTATATACACCAAACTTTCCAGTCTTGTACCTAGTTATATTATGAAGACATTTACAGAGGGATTTGTAAATATATTATTCCTAGCCTGATTTATGTAACATTTTATCCCAAAAAAACATGGCGAAAGTCATTTTTTTAAGACTATTGATGGTATATTCTGATTTACAGGATAACAAAAATACATATCCATAAATCCTTCTGTAATTTTTTCCCCATCTATTATATGAACACAATGAAAAAAAAAAAAATTAACCTGGCTATATCCAATAGTCAGATTTCGTTGTTTTAAAGATATGCAAATTAGTGCATATTTAACCAGATAATGCCTCATTTGCATATTTAAACATTAAATTACAGAAAACTTGTAATACATTTTTTTCTCATCTTAATGTAGGTAATCAACTGGGAAAGTTTCATGGTGATATCTGCTAGTTTAAAATTTTACCCTATTCACCTGTAGTGTCTCGCCTAACACAGTCTCATCCCAAAAAGTCATGTAACTGACGTTTTGGGACGTATTTTGACCATACGTCAATATCCGCCTTTTTAGGGCCCCCTTAAACGTCGGTAGATGGCGATCCCGGGCCGTCATACAACTGACGCTTTACCTTAAACGTCAGTTAGGTGACGGGTTAGGTTTAGGGTTAGGTTTAGGTATGGGGTAGAGTTAGGATCCCATAACCTCATCTACCGATGTTTAAGGGGGCCCTAAAAAGGCGAATATTGACGTATGGTCAAAAGACGTCCCAAAACGTCAGTTATATGACGTCTTGGGATGAGACCGGGTTGTCTCGCCTTAAGATCTTGTCTTTGAGTTAATGGGTGCACTAGGTTTGCCACCAATTCCTTAAATTACGGAATCGTGAATGGGTATCTCTTATTTTACCACACTAAAGGTAACAACCCTAGTGCTCTATCATTTGAAAAAAATCATCTGAAAGAATATTCAAAATTGCAGTAAGCTTTACATTTAAGCTTGTGTATAGGTGGTTTGCAGTCACGTGATTGTGTTGACGCGCGGAACGGAGATGGAGGGCAAGGAGTGAAGAGCGCAATGGACGAGATGGAGGAAAATTCGTACTGTACTACTTTAGACGCTATTACAAGATAAATATATAAACAGAAAATCGAAACATATGTTGGACGTGATCCTTACGTTATGAAGAGGACAGATTTTCAACTGAATTGAGAGATTTGCCTGCCATCGAGGCTGTAGATATCAGCAACTAACTCGTCTTACAGACATACTTTGACTTTACAAAATTCGGGAACTGGTATGTAATTATCAGCCACATAAATAATGTATACTCACATTTGACGAAGTGATCACTGCACACACACACAGGCGTTTTCCCATTCGGTTGCTCCCGACTGCAGACGTAGGTTTGCAAGGCATTTTTCCCGGTGTTTTTCTGTCAATTTCTTGTATTTTCCCCCCTTATGAACAACAACTTTTGGCACACGATAAGAAACTCCTCGTGTTTTGATCTATTTGAGCAACCATAAACGACGCAAAAGATAGGCATCTTGAGTGTGTTATAGTGCTTCCTAATATAGAAAATCACTTCCTGCCCTCCATCTCCGTTTCGCGCCATGGCAACGCAGTGGCGTGACGTCACGTGAAAACAAGCTATTCTATAGTATTTCTCAGCGTAATCAATCACGGTTTCATTTTCCACTGTCAATTTTTTATAGAGTTCCTCCAGACAATAAGCAATAAATATTCAGCATATAAATCCCAAACTAACATAGGCTTCTTGTTAGCAAGCTTGTCACTATTGTAATTTTTCATCGAGGTTGTTCCCGCTCAATAAGTTTAAGGGCTGCCAGCCATCTCTTTTTTTTTTCTCCCACCGCTTTTGCTTGCTCTTGATTATTGCCACCCTCTGTCCTGGCCCTGATAACCTCTGAGAAATGAAGTGCTTAGAGCTAATGCATGTGAATTGCTGCAGAGAAAGCTCAGCGAGGTGCTGCATTGCTCACAGTATGAGGAGATATTGCACCTGGGAATCACTAATGTAAATTCCTGTTTCGCCCTCTTGTTGTAACCCATGCTTAATCTGTCGAGAAACACTTTACTTCTTCATTTACTGTTCAATAGAATAGAAATGTTGTGTTTCAACAGAAAGCGTTGAGAACAGCTGCAGAGTCTCTCTGAAGAGAGTACAATGCAAAACTGATAGCACGCATAGGCTTGGACAATGGAAGTTAAAGCCAGCTGTTAAAAAATTAAGTAAAAAAGTGACATGTATAACAATGTATATTACAATGTATAATATGGTTGAAAAACTTTTTCTAACAAAATTTAGTTGAATAAATGCTAATTTTCACAACCCATTCCTATATGGAAGTTTGGGGGAATTTTTACAAAATGTTTAGTTTCAACGTGATCTCATGAGAATACGTATGTATTTGTACGTAAAGTGTCGCTCTATCATACGTATATTTAATTACGTTTTATATGCGCAGAAACGTATAATACTGACATATTTACAGTACTAAAACGTAAAACATTTACGTATTGACAACAAAAACGTAATTTATTTACGTATGAACAAATCCACCGACGTACATTGTACGTATCACAATTTATGCATATTAATATCGTAGCATTATGTTTTGACTCTATTGCGTTCCACTGTCTTATTAATGAAGTTTTCAGTCGCATTTATTGATATAATACTCATAAATATTAACATTTTACTCGTTTCGCCTGCATGGTATTAAACAATACACTATAAAACCTTAAAAATACATTCTTTAACGTTACTCGTTCAACCATTTTGTAATAGTTTATTTACCTTGAGACACATAAAGTGTTTTCTCCTATAAAACACATCAATTTTATTAGTTTGATGTAATCCAAATCTTTAGAATCCATAGTTGTTTGCAAGAAACAACTCCTAATTCAGCCTCTTATCCAGTCGTGATCTCTCCAGCCCGTTCTCATCCTTTAACGTCATATAGAACGCTATATGCAAAAACGGCGCTATACTACGCACATGGCACCCTTTATCGTTAATATAACACCCGAACCCAAGACGTTATAAATCCTTTAGCGTGAACATGACACGCACACCCTACCCCACACCTAAACTTAGCCCTCACAGCACGTGTTATATTAACGATAACGTGTGACATGTGCGTAGTATAGCGCTGTTTTGTCATATAGCGTTCTATATGACGTTAAAGGATGAGAATGCGTTGGATCTCTCCATTCTCAGCAGCGACCGTACGTGTCAAACCCGGGTCAAACCCCGCGCTGGTGATGAATTCAAATTCAAAAATTCAAATTCAAAAAAAGCGATACGTCATCTTTTACGGCAGTGATATCAAACGTTCATTGGCTCTTCCCTGCTTCGTCACAGTTTGCGACATGAAGGACTGTGACGGTTGGTTAGTTTAGTTCATTTGAAATGGAGAAGCGCAAACCGAAGCCGGATTGACGTTTTCATTAGTAATTTAATATCTGCTCTGTACTTCATACAAAACTATTACAATACTGCCAGAGAGAAGACTGCGACTGCAACGCTTCATCATGTGAACGGCTTTTGGTATCGGTTTTGACATTTTCGCAATAAATAAATTATTGTGATTATACTTGTCTGTTAGTTATGTTTTTCTTCATAATTGTAGTTTGTTACGTTGTTTTAAGGAATTGTTATGGGTAGGTTTAGGGGTAGGAGTAGGATGTGGCTCAAAATATATTTTAATGCTATTGTTAATAAAACTGCCCTTTCCCAACACCTGTCCGTTACGTTTTATCATTTTTATATATTAAGTATTAAATGGGTATGTTTAGGTTTGGGATTAGGATTAATTTCTGCATTCCTTCAATGTTATATAAAATTTTAGAGGACTAACAGCCAGGCTAGAGTAGGCGCCCTCATGGAGAAGGGGAGCGGGTAATATCGCGAGCGGGCGGGGGCGCAGTGAGCTCTGAGCGAGCAGGTACGAGTAGTTAGTTGTCGTCGAAAAAGATGGATAAAACAAAATGCTGTGGGGCTAAAATAAAAAAAGAAAGAGAGAAAAGGAGATGGCATGTCAATTGATGCGACAGCAGCTAAATAACTGCATGCATTGCTGAAATCCAACAGGTAGGATTTAAAATGTAACATCCAGGCATGGCTATCTATATCTCGGTGGCCATCGGAACTGAGATTCCCGCTGGGCCGACGTGCTTTTCAGACAATACATTTCATCCTTTTTTAATTTATTTGTCTTAACGGCCCACAAAACTCGTACATCGGTGGCCCATTTGTTTGTTTGTTTGTTTTTGTTTTGTTTTTTGCTTAATTGGCGGCGCTGTGCTGGTGTAATGCATTGGTCAAAAAAAGTCAGCTTTAGTTTTTTTTTTTCTGACACACTGGCCCATGAAATATGTCATTATGCGCAAGTATCTTTCAAGTATAGAAATTAGTGCAAAACTAATTATGAAAGTTTCCTTTATTTTTCTGTGCATTTGTTTTACAATAGCCTTTATGGCAATTACTATCATGGGATTAATATTATAACTATTATTTTGTAGTAGTGTAATTTATACAGACACTAACTAAAAGAGGATCAAATTTTTCTCTGTTTAATTTGCACCCTGAATATGGGTTGGAGCTTTTAATTTTGAACTCTCAAAGTGCACCAGTCTGCTGAATTTAACATTACAGAACACAAAATTTGTGCGCTAAAATTGTTGCTGCATACCCCTCCGAAACTGGGTAGTTGCGCCCCTGTAGTTTACGACTAGGGGTGCTCCGGTTGATCGGCTATCGGCTGACAATCACTTCTAAGTACTCGATCGGCAATCTCTCAATTTGCCAATCGTGAACTTGAGAGGAATGGCAAGACTTGCAGTGGTGTCATCTCAATCTCTGTCAGCGCAGGAAAAATAATTCTAATACTGAAGGCGAGGTACACTTCATACATCTTTATTAAATAAATCAGTAATTTGAACATTTTCTGTGAGAAGTTATTTCACGAATGGCTCTCTCTCTTTAAATCTGCAAATGGCTTCACATCACTACATCACACACTACATAAACAAACTGCACACTGGACAGTTGGCGAAATTGTAATTTTTTTAACCATTCGCACGCTCTCTGAGAGACGGGGCACTCATGCACGCTCAAAGCGTGCACACATAAAGCCTTACAGCTCAGTGATCAAAATGCTCTGTAATAGTAAAGTATACACATGTACAAAATTACTGTCCTCCCGAGCTTTCACGTAAACACAGTCGGTTATTTCTTTAATAAAAGTAAACAGGGGGACTTTCAAACGGAGCGTGATTAAACGGTGTGAATGTAAGTCACGATGATGAAATAAAAGGTCCCTATGGAGCTATTCACACTGGGCGTGATCTATTGCAGCGTGACAAAGCGAGTTTTTTTTTTTTTCCGGAAGGGAGAAGAGAATGGATTTTGAGTGTTATCACTGGTGTCTGAGAACTGATTTATTCTTATTCCACTTTCTTTATATAGATTATCATTTCTATTCATGTTCCACTGCATGCAATCTGAAGAGCTTGAAATGGCAAAGAGCGCTGTTTTCTTCCATGCGTGTCTATTATAAATCAGAGTTAATTCGCTCTAGAGCTGTCAATCATATTATGTGATCATAAATCCGGCTCTTCCGAATGACGACGTTGAGTTCATTTCCTCGTTCTGATTTCCACACATAAACAACCAAGAGAAACATCTCTACATATGAAACATGAAGCCAAATAAATATATGATTATAAGATGATATATGTTCTGTATGTTTTTTTTTTGTTTGTTTATTTTTTTATTTTTTTTCATGCTGCTCAGGGTATTTTTACAACAGTAAAGAATGAGAAATGCTTAGCAGGTGTAGCATTCAGTTTACTATAAAAAAAAAACTACATATAATGCACATCTATTCATTATTCAATCAAAATACACTTTTGAAGATCGCTGTCGAAAGTTATTACATGAACCCGATGATGGTGTCTCTGTGTTGTGCCAAACTTTACTTATCTAATTTACCATTGTATATTGTGCAGCAGTCAAGGTTAAATCCAAAGGGGAAAACCTAAGATGCATACCTGAGGAAAAACTTTGTTCAAATATGTGTTTAGCGCCACCTATTGTGCTGGCGTGAACTAGCTGAAATAAATCAATAATATTGCATTTCTTGTGAAAGCTCCTCACTTTGCGCACAGGGTGAAAGAGCCGTGACAGTATATTGGATCTGTGCATACATTCTTAAAGTGACAGCAGCCTAATAAACCTGTTGTCGTTTGTGTCATTAATGCTAATCAAACAACAAAAGACATCTAAACTCTTGACATGATATATTTTGTAACTTTAAATGTTAGGATTAATCTGAATATCCATCGGTATTTTACATTTGTTTTTTTTTTTGTTTTTTTATTTCTGTCCCTGAATACTACTGAGACCAGCAACCTGGACAGCTGCTGCAACAATCAGTCTGCATAACCAAAGAATTCCTGCACAAACTGTCAGAAACTGTCTCAGGGAAGCTCATCTAAATGCTTGCCGTCCTCATCGGGATCTCAACCAGCCTGTAGTTTGTCGTCATAACTGACTTGAGTGGGAAAATGATCACATTTAATCGCATCTGGCACTTTGGAGAGGTGTTCTCTTCATGGATGAATCTCAGTTTTCACTGCATAGGGAAGGTGGCAGTCAGCGTGTATGTGGGTGAGCAGTTTGCTGATGTCAGCGTTGTGGATCTAATGGCCCACGGTGGAGGTGGGGTTATGGTATGGGCAGGCATATCTTATGTACATTGAACACAGGTGCAATTTATTGATGGCATTTTGCATTCTCTGCATTGCATTTTGAACAATATTTGAGAGAAATAGGCCTTTTGTGTACATAGAAAAAGTCTTCGATCTTTGAGTTCAGCTCATGAAAAATGGGGGCAAAAACAAAAGTATTGTGTTTATAATTTTGTTCAATGTGTGTGTGGCATACTGTTCAGGAAATTATTGTATTACTAGTATTTGTTTCATTAAATACTGTCAAATTTGCACTTTCATTACATATAATCAGAGTTTCATTTCATATATTCACACTCTTTGTCCATCAATTCAAGTTTAATTCTATATATTCAGAGTTTCTCTTATACTTATTTTTCCACTGTTATTCATTCATACTCTTATTCCATATACTGAAACTTTCTATTATAAATGCAATAATTTCCTAAACGGAATATGCCATACCTATGTAATTAATTTATATATATATATATATATATATATATATATATATATATATATGGGTTGGGGCAGGTGGACACAATTTGGGCTGGTTTGGAGTCAGTCTGGTGGTTTTCAAGCATCCAAATGTTATAGTGTAATTGGTTAATAAACAAAACTCAAGTGTGCATGTACTCCATATAATCAGTCATCTTGACGTTACCAAAGACGTCGTTGATGTTGGCGTCACCGACGAGAACACACTTTTAGCCAATCAGCAATCAGCGGGCAGACGTGATCATTCACAGGTTTTTAGCGCAATAACTTGTAGCTGTATATTCAAGTGATCGCTATAGTTTGGATCAATGATTAATCCGTTTTGACTGTGCAAAGTTCTGCCTTATGTTCTACAAATACACTCACCTAAAGGATTATTAGGAACACCGGTTCAATTTCTCATTAATACAATTATCTAATCAACCAATCACATGGCAGTTGCTTCAGTGCATGTAGGGGTGTGGTCCTGGTCAAGACAATCTCCTGAACTCCAAACTGAATGTCAGAATGGTTAAGAAAGGTGATTTAAGCAATTTTGAGCGTGGCATGGTTGTTGGTGCCAGACGGGCCAGTCTGAGTATTTCACAATCTGCTCAGTTACTAGGATTTTCACACACAACTATTCCTAGGGTTTACAAAGAATTGTGTGAAAGGGAAAACATCCAGCATGCGGCAGTCCTGTTGGTGAAAATGCCTTGTTGATGCTAGAGGTCGTGACCGACTGATTCAAGCTGATAGAAGAGCAACTTTGACTGAAGTAGCCACTCGTTACAACCGAGGTATACAGCAAAGCATTTGTGAAGCCACAACACACACAACCTATAGGCGGATGGGCTACAACAGCAGAAGACCTCACCGGGTACCACTCATCTCCACTACAAATTGGAAAAAGAGACTACAATTTGCAAGAGCTTCCAGTTGAAGATTGGAAAAATGTTGCCTGGTTGCATGTTGTCTCGAATTCTGTTGAGACATTCAGATGGTAGAGTCAGAATTTGGCATAAACAGAATGAGAACATGGATCCATCATGCCTTGTTACCACTGTGGAGGCTGGTGGTGGTGGTGTAATTGTGTGGGGGATGTTATCTTGGCACACTTTAGGCCCTCTAGTGCCAATTGGGCATCGTTTAAATGCCACTGCCTACCTGAGCATTGTTTTTGACCATGTCCACCCCTTTATGACCACCATGTACCCATCCTCTGATGGCTACTTCCAGCAGGAAAATGCACCATGTCGCGAAGCTCGAATCATTTCAATTTGGTTTCTTGAACATGACAATGAGTTCACTGTACTAAAATGGCCACCACAGTCACCAGATCTCAACCCAATAGAGCATCTTTGGGATGAGGTGGAACGGGAGCTTCGTGCCCTAGATGTGCATCTCACAAATCTCCATCAACTGCAAGATGCCATCCTATCAGTTTGGGCCAACATTTTTAAAGAATGCTTTCAGCACCTTGTTGAATCAGTGCCATATAGAATTAAGGCAGATCTGAAGGTGAAAGGGGGTCAAACACAGGATTAGTATGGTGTTTCTAATAATCCTTTAGGTGAGTGTATTTTGTACTTTGTGTGTTTTTCATTATTTCCATAGTGTTTTTTTTTCCTGTTTGGGCTAAGAGCATGCATGATCAGCTCTTAAGAGACCTGGTTGTGCAAAATGTGAGAGTTTTCCTCTTAGAAACTATCGTCTGGCCCTCTTCTTGAGGGAAGAGGGACAGGCATCTGGGCCCAGTGTTTCGGGTCCCGCTTGTGCTGAGGCACTGCAGAGACTCGGATCATGAAGTTCCCTAATGGAGCTCGCTGATGAGTTTGAGAGAGGTGTTTCTCTCTCACGCCAGGCAGAAGCTCGCGAGGGTGAGCTGCTGGACGAGGATGTGTTATCTCTTACATCCTCTGATCCAGCAGCAAGTGCTCTGCTGGCACCTAGCCCGACAGAGCAGGAGATGGCTAATGAGGGTGGAGAAGAGGTACAACCTGAACCCTCACAGCCTCCCTGCCCCATGTATGATGAGCTGTTGGGTGTTATGGAGTGCTCTTCAGCTGCTGTGGGAGTGAGTGAGGGAAGGAGCCATTTGTGGGAGGCTGGATGAGCGGTTCTTTTCTATACTATCTGTATACTATCATGGAAGAACTCATATTCATGAATGATCATGAATAATGCTCTGATTCACACCTGAGAAGACTGTAGATTTAAAATTCTTGCTTCCCCTTGTTAATTAATTTCATGAAACAGACACCAGTCATTCTGCCAATATATCTTATTTATTTTACCAATTAATATAAGACATAATGGAGAGAGTGATAATGGACCAGCAAAGATCTTCGTTCTTGCATCTCAGTCATTTCTCTCTCTGCCTTAGACAAAGAGTTTCAGTTCATATATGCTGACAAAAAAACCGGTCCCACTTTATATTAAGTGGCCCTAATACCTGTGAACTTACATGGTTACTAGATATGTACTTAGTATGCAAGTACAGTGTAAATACACATTTGTACATAGTATTTACAGCTGTAATATGTGTGTAACTACACATATGTAATAACACACTGAAAGGTATGGGTAAGTACAATTGTGTAACAGGACATTGGTAACAACACTTTTTTCACTAGAGTAAGTACACATGTGTAACAGGCGTTATGTAAGTACATTTTGTAACAACAATGTATTATTTACACACGTTCTTCCACTTCCACACAGTCTTCAATATAGGCACTGAAACTCCATTGAAATCATGATGATTCCGTAAGTTGTGGCCGTTTCACACATTGTATCAAGTGCAGAGTTACTGAGGAGTTACCATGTAACACTGTTAATAGAGTGTTGCACAGAGGTTTGTGGGTTTTTTTATATTACTCGTTAAGTTGAAGCCGTTTTACACTGCATCAAGTGGACCATTCCTGAGGAGTTACAACGTGAGTAGACTGTTAATACAGTGTTGTACAGAGGTTTGGGTTTTGTATAATACACAGTAAGTTATGGCCGTTTTACAATTTGTATCAAGTGCAGAGTTACTGAGGAGTTACCATGTAACACTGTTAATAGAGTGTTGCACACAGCTTTGGGTTTTGTATATTACACTGTAAGTTATGGCCGTTTTACACTTTATATTAAGTAGACACTTCCTGAGGAGTTACCGTGTAAGTACACTGTTAATACGGAATTGTACAGAGGTTTGGTTGTTTTTATTATACACAGTAAGTTATGGCCCTTTTACACTTTATATTAAGTAGACACTTCCTGAGGAGTTACCGTGTAAGTGCACTGTTAATACAGTGTACAGAGTTTTGGTGTTTTTACTATACACAGTAAGTTATGGCCCTTTTACACTTTATGTTAAGTAGACACTTCCTGAGGAGTTACCATGTAAGTACACTGTTAATACAGAGTTGTACAGAGGTTTGGTTGTTTTTATTATACACAGTAAGTAATGATTGTTTAACACATTCTATCAAGTGCAGAGTTACTGAGGAGTTACCGTGTGAGTACAGTACACTGATACCACAAGGGGAAACTTTAGCTGTAATTCAGCGCGAGTCCTGCCAGTCATACAATAAATACATGGTATACACGTGTAGGAATTATCATGATTTCAGAGGAGTTTCAGTGCCTTCCAAACTAGTAACTACAGTATTGAAGACTGTGTGGAAGTGGAAGAACGTGTGTAAATACATTGTTGTTACAAAATGTAGTTACATAGTGCCTGTTACACATGTGTACTTACTCTAGTGAAAAAAGTGTTGTTACCAATGTCCTGTTACACATTTGTACTTACCCATACCTTTCAGTGTGTTATTACATTTGTGTAGTTACACAACTATTACAGCTGTAAATACTATGTACCAATGTGTACTTACACTGTACTTACATACTTAGTACATATCTAGTAACCATGTAAGTTCACAGGTATTAGGGCCACTTAATATAAAGTGGGACCAAAAAACCTATCTACATTATCATAGAAACATATGGTTCCCATTAGCGTAGGAATGTATATTCAATGAATTCGATGGAAAAACACTGCACATACATTCAACTCTCCCAAAGTTTCCCACATATGTATTCAGAACAGTATGATTCATAAAACACAATGATTGCAAATGATTATAAACAATATTAAATGATGAGATTGTAAGTCTTCAAGACATGAGCCGCATAATGAGCCTTTTAGTCAGGTATGTCACTAATAGGGAAATAAATGTGAGGACTATATACTGTATATATATATCAAGTGCGAAGCGCAAGTAACTTCATGGGCGGTTCTTGGGCGCTGTTGCTATTTTACAGGCAGGATAAATTACTCTTGCACCCGACGCAAGTTTAAAAGGGGTTGGTCTTAAATAGCTTCATTATTCATAGGTGTGGTTTGGGTGTAACGTGAAATAAACCAATCAGAGCGTCATCCAACATACCCTTTAAGAGCAGGTGTGCATGTAGCATGGCGGATTTGTTATTATTATGGCGGCTTTACCAGGCACGTGCCAGGAGCGTTCACAGCCGAGGAGACCGACGTTCTTGTCAGAACAGTGAAAGGCAGAGAAGTGACGTTGAATGGGGATGGGAGAAACCCACCCAGATCAGCTTCGGTTAAAGAGTATCTATGTGTCTTGCCACTATTGGGCAAACAGGTCTGATCCTTCAGTACTACAATTACCCTGGAAAATTTGGGTAAATGTGTAAGCTAGATTTAGCCAAAGCACGCCTCCTTTTTGCGCCGATCCGCCCAGGGAGCGCAAATTCATTTCCCAGTTTACCGACGTGCGTCTGTGGAGGGAAAAGTCCGCTTTGTACACTGACGCATGTATCATTCCTATTTTGCAGCCGCGCAAACTCATTTGTGCTGGTTGCAAGATGGGCCCCTAAAGTTTATATGTGAAGTTTTACATTTACATTCATGCTTTTGGCAGACACTTTTATCCAAAGCGACAGACATTGCATTTCAAGGTACACATTTTACATTCTTATCAGTTCTAACTCCTCCTTATTTTAGCTCAAAATACCCTATAGATAATTTTTAAAGCATTTTAAAATTGCCAAAATTGGGGATGAGCAAAAACACACTGTTTTTGTGTGTGTCTGAATACAAACGACAAGAAGATGGTTTAGCTTCAAGAGCTCATGCAACAACAAAAGAGGACAATCTCACGCACTGAAAATGTCAGAAACTGTCACTAGCAGCACTTACTGTACAGTGATTTTCTGGAGTGAAACAGATGCTTTGTGTGAAATACAATGAACTTCTGGCCATCATTCGGATGGGGTCCTTTACAGCAGGCTTGTACTAATAGTAGATAAAAGTAAGATGACAACATAAGTTATATGTGTAAAATTATTTGCGCAGACATCAACAAAAACAAAGGTATATGGGGCCGCATTACTTTCAAAAATAAAACTAATCCACTGCCTCTTCAACGACTCTGATGTCGGAAGCATACTTGTTAACACTCCCGTTTTTTAGCCCTATCTCCCAGACCCCTCCAGGTTTGTTATTTCTCTCCTTTATGAATAATGGGACCAATATGTTTGTCTAATGTTAACCAGTTGCCAGATCGTGTATTAAATGGATTATATTTACAAAATCCACACAACATCATATACAATTTTAACCCGTTTGTAATCTCAACCTGGCAACCTATACCCCAGTTGCGCAGTCGCAGAAAGCTCAACCCGAAAGCGAGCAAGTTTGTCAGCAGTCGTGGGTGGGACCTGTACAAAGTTATGTCACTTTGCAATAGGCTTGTTCTGAGACACTTCTTAAGATTTATGTGGATTTAAAATACGAGTCAGTAGATTTTTATTATTATAGGGTGGTTATGTACACATTTATGTAAAATAATAATACACGTATGTGTATTAAAGGGTTAGTTCACCCAAAAATGAAAATTCTTTTTGGAACAACATGAGGGTGAGTAAATACTGACAGAATTTTCATTTTTGGGTGAAATAACCTTTTAAAACACCATTATAACACCAATTTAGCATAATATGCCCCCCTTGTTTTGTTTTGTTGTTAAACTATGTGCATTGTTTGTTTTCAGTAGTTAATTACAAAATAATAAAGCAAAAACAAAATATAAAATTGTCCATACTTTTCTTAAGAGGTAAACCCTGCACTAGGATGAAAGAAGGAACTTTAATTGAATAGCCCTGCCATGGAGCAAAACCTGATATGCTCTCTAATACCTTCTAGTGGTGAGAAAAGATGTCTTCTATTTTTGAGTCTAGGTTTGTTATTATTCTGAATTTTCTAAATTGTTCAAGGGCTGTGGGGACAAGAAGTGGATATCCGTATTAAACGTGATTGTGTTGAGTCATGGTCAAATGTAATTCATATTGTGTGGTGGTAGATCAAGTGAGGCTACATGGATCAAGCAAAGCTACTGATTACTGTTTATATACAACAGGCTTCACTCCTCAAAAGACCAGCAATGGGCAGCTTTGAGACAGTTTAAAATTGTTGGACCTTTGAGATGAATGGCTATTTATAGCAAGAAAGAGAATGATCGAAAGCAGATGAAAGATAGATTGAAAACAAAGTGAAAACACAGGGGTCTATGCCTAAAGAGAAAGATGAAAACTGATTTGTAATAGTTAAAAGAAAGAAAAGAAAGAACAGGGCAAGCAACAGACAAACAGATCAGGAATCAGGAAGAAAGAGAATGTATTTTAAGGAAAGGAAAGGAGAATGATTAATGGAACAAGAAATGGGTTGGTATTGAACATTGGCCTCATGATGAGAAATTGAACCGTTGGGAACTTATCTCATTGGCTTCACTGCAGGGGGGTGGCGAGGTCACATAGTCACAGCTGAAAAAGTGGTGTGATAGCAAGAGAGTGAGTGGTCCCTAACTACAGACATTATCCAGCAACACTGGATGCTGGCTATTATACTGATTCTTTACTGTATTTCCACTGTGCTCTCTTAGGTTCACTTGTCTATGGAACATGGAATGAAATACAGATTGGGGTGGATGTGATTTACCGTAGTGGGAAGAAGGACCTGCACCGGCCGTTTGCTCTTTTTTTAAGTCTCGCCTCCACTGTTGAGAGTGGCTCACAGTTTTGGTGATAGGGATAGTAGTAACATCTGATAACATATTCAGCTTGCTACATCAGTCTTATTATGTAATAAACTACACAACTATTTACACACACAAAAAATGGGCTTTCTAGTTCTCAGGCAAGCATCGCGGTGTTTCGGTTATGAGACGTGCTCCAGTTCACACGCGCGCCTCTGTGTCCTGATTATAGCCTATTGTCTGATATTTACTTATAATGTGTTAATCCAGTCAATTTGTTGATGAAACATTAATTAAAATGAAGATAGAATTTATCTGAAACGCAATTTACAAGCTTTCTACAAAACTTAATTGATGGTCAAAATCATGTCTGACCCACAAATATTTTCCGATATATTGGGTATCTTTAGATCCTAACACATGCGTGTTGCATATTTAAAAACAAATAAATATATATAAGCTATATATTTGATATGGTCTAGGCTAATAGCATTGATTACTGTGGAGGGGGGATATTTTTTTAATTCTACATGGAACCCCATTAAGTTTTATTTTCTATGTTTTTTGCATAACTGCTTTTGAAGATGTAAATTCAGTCAATCTGTTGGAAGAGATTTGTTCCTTAGTGTAAAATAGAAATGCATGGTTATTTTATTTTATAAATATAAGCAAAAAAAAAAAACTAAATGGAGTTTTAGAACAAATCTTTCTGCACGAATAGCCTAAATATAAAATACAACTACAGTAATCCATGTTTGATCAAGCTTCGAACCCATGTCTTTGGAATGGTAGAACCGTAGGCCTATCCATTCAGCCATATGTTCGTTCTCATGAGAAAGAAAAAGGTTTTTGTTATGCCTATTGTGAAGGCCTGGGCTACTTTAGGCTACATGAAAAAGGAGACCTCTTACAGTTTTAAAATATGATTTTATTATAGCTGTGATGAGAAAAATAACTTCAAGTGAGCAGCGCCGCGTTTGTCGAAGAATATTAAGGCCACTGAAACTGAAACGCTGCATGTTATGTCTCAATACAGGCGCAGAAGCGCTGGTTCAGATTTTATTAGGCTATTTGTTGTTTAAACGTGCGTGTTGCATATTTAATATATATATATACAGTATATATATATATATATATATATATATATACATATTTGATATTGTCTATTTAGGCGAATTATAGCATTGATTACTGTGGAGGGGGAAATACCTACCGGCAATTCGCAACTTGCTTAGCTTGGTTATGTTTTTTTTGTTTGTTTTTTTTAAATCTAAATGGATTTTTTTTTTTTTTTTAACATAACTGCTTTTGAAGATGTAAATTCAGTCAATCTATTGGAAGAGATTTGTTCCTTAAATGTAAAATAGAAATGCAAGGTAATTTTAATACATGTTTATGCGGGATTTGAAACAGTGTCATCAAAATAAGTGTACCAAAGTTCTACCACTCGACCACGACTTTTTTCATTGACAAAAGCCCAGATGTTCAGTTGTTCAGCAGTCAGTATGCGCACGCGAGAGAAGCACTCTTCAGTCTTTGCATTCCTCAATAGCGTCATTGGGCAGCACTTTAAATATTTTCGCTGACTGCGAGATATGCCTATTTTAACTTTTGATTAATAAAATGTTCTCCTATAGCCTAAAAGTTTCTATTCTAGTTAAAGCTATATTCTATTTAAAATGTAGGCTACTTTTACATAATTACGTTTTGCTTTCGCTAAATGTCCCTTTGCGCCACCTGGTGGTCATTTCGCCACCGACTTTGAAATACTGCTGGTTTATTTTTGCCGCGGTACATTTACCGCGGCACTTGCCGCGGCGGTAAACGACATTCTGGTTGTCCACCTACTGTAGAATATCATAGGAAATTCAAATACTTGATTAAAAAAAAATTGCAATTTAGCCGGGTCTAATAACCGGCAAAATACAGAAAGTGGTACATTCAACGGACGAGGTTCCATGAACCACATTATTAGACCGTTTTCTAAGGCTGAACAATGTATTAAAACCATTTTAAAAACACACTTCAGCATAGATAATGCTATTGAGTGCTTTAATTATTTACATACAGGTTACGTGCTTCTCAGAGCGACTCCATTCACAGCTACCACTGCCTCCACATGAATTTGCATGCGTGGAGCATCTCAAACTCCTTCTCTGCATATGCTGTGTGTTTGGGTTTCTTATAACATTTATTTGGGAACGCATTGTGCATAACTACATCAGATTTGTAAGGTAAATAATTTACAAACCTATGCCGACACAGGAGAATACATCATTATATGTTTCTAAATATGCAAACTGTTCATTGCGATTTCAAAATAAAAGTCATCTTTGTGTTCCGCACGGTTCAATGGCGTCGGCTGAAATTGGTCCTTGTCAGCTTTGTTTCGGCCAGTGTTGGGCAAGTTACTTTTAAAAAGTAATTAGTTACAGTTAATAGTTACTTCTTCCAAAAAGTAACTAAATTAGTAACTCAGTTACAAATTTTAAAAGTAACTAGTTACTTAAGAAAGTAACTATTGCGTTACTTTCAAGTAAAATTACATTTTAAATGTTCGCAGTCAAAACACTGTGGTGTAAACAGTTTGATGTCGGGATATTCACTGCCCAAAGCCTGTTAAACTAAAGTCAACCAACCCCGTGATGTCACATGTTAGAATACTGCACAATGGCAGTGCACTGGCGGCGAAAGATATAAAAATATTTTTTTTTTATATGTTTACATTTGTCATCATTCTTATATAATTGTAGATTATATTGGAAATCCATCTTGTAAATCATGTAAACTTGATTGACTGCTTCATTTCCCCTTTAAGGGACATGGTGGTGGATAAAATGTGGGATGGGAGAAAAAAAATCTTCAAATCTTTTGCATTTCCTTGCAAAGATATTTGCGTTCCCTTGCAAAACCTGTTGTGTTCCCTCGCAAAGATATTTGCGTCCCCTTGAAAAACCTCTTGTGAGCTTGGATAAACACTTTCTGTTTTGTTTTCACACAACATTCACAGCTGGTCACGATTAAAGACGTTCCCAATGTGCTAAACAGCTCAGTATCGATTGTAGCTTTTGAAAGGGAACTAAGGCTAATTATTTATTTAAAAATGTATGAATTGAAACTCAGATATTTTGTTGTAAAAAAAAAAAATTAAATGTAAAGCTTTCCTTTCTTTGTTACTTGTTTATATAATGTGGAACCACTCAGAAGAACCCCCTAGCATTGTTCGGCAAATAAGTAAACATGGCTCATATTTAGTTCAGTAAAAGGGTAAAATCAGTTACATATTTTATTGTTGTTGTTTTTAAATAATTAAATTTACTTGAATGTGTAAAATGGCCACTGTAGTCCTCAATACAATGTAATCGTGCTATGGTAAATAGTTTTGAAATGTGTTACACTATGTCCTTGTGTAAAGCACAAATTTATGTGGTCCCAATTATTAAGTCCCAATTAATTATAATTGGAAAAGAGTGTCTTGGACTACACATGTCTCCTTCTGTGTTTCTAAAGAAAATACGACGGTACAACAGGGCTAAAGGCTCACTAGTGTAAAATATGTATTTGATTGTATTCTCCTCTAAACCATTAGAAGGCACAAAACCTTTCCTAAATATCCACGTTTCACTATATATGCATGCAGAAATTTTGCATATTTTTGTAAAGTCATAGGTTTTGATAGCAATCATCAGCAATACAAGTTGATTCTTTGCTAATTCGATCTACTGTAATAGTAATGTTGTTGTTTTATCAAATGTTAAAGATGTATGTAGAAAATGAGAATTATTAAAATTGCAGAATATATTTTGAGACAAAGGTCTTTTCAAGGTGAAAAAAACCACAACAGCAACAGTTTTTCAATAACTGAAGAATATGTAAAAATATGGTATTTGGGCTAAAAAGCTCCCCTGCTGTTGGGACTAATAGGCTATTTGCACGCATAAGTTCCGCATTTGACGCAAGGCTGCTCTTCAGTTTCCGGTTGGGGAGATTTAAAACGGAGGAAAACGGGATTATGGCAGAGTCTTCAAAATTTACTGTCCTCCCGTCTTTGAAACGAAACTTTAATACGTTTAGATGTTATTTTATATATAGTTATGTTTATTTAATATAATAAGCAAATAAGCATAAACAAAATGAGGGGCTGTTTTGTCTGTTTTTGTGACTAACGTTCCTTTAGTAATAGCCATAGAGTATAAAAACCAATATAAATTCTCGGTATAGCATTGGACTCTACGATCGGCGGAAGTAATCCAGCATCCTTAGACCTCCACTGGAAATACACCTTTGTGCATAGAGCCTATAGCACAAAAATGTACATAATCATAAATAACTGACTCACTTTTCTATTTGTTGACATGACAAGATATAATCATCATATTTATAATGAAACCATCATATTTAAACTTTTTATATTATTCATATCAAAGAACATCATGTTTATTGTTGCTTGTGATAAGCCATTTTCAATTATTTCAGGTTCTCCTTTCAGAATCGTTTTTAGAGCCCCTTTACAGTGATAACTGGAAAATGATGCAGCTGTTGTTCAGATCTGTTGTAAAGATCATCAATTGTTGAATTACACTGAGCAAAATTATAAATGCAACACTTATGTTTTTTGCCCCATTTTTCATGAGCTAAACTCAAAGATCTAAGACTTTTTCTATGTACACAAAAGGCCTGTTTCTCTCTAAAATTGTTCTCAAATCTTTGTTAGTAAAGGACTTCTCCTTTGCCGGGATAATCCATCCACCTCACAGTTGTGGCATATCAAGAGGCTGATTAGACAGCATGATTATTGCACACAGTGCCGGCCCGAGCCTTTTGGGGGCCCTAAGCAGAATTTGATTTGGGGGCCCCTCCCACTACACGGAGTCACCTGTGCTTGACGACTATTGACACAAATATCACGCAATAATGATACATCATTAATGAATGCAGTGAGGTTATGTTTAAATACAAAATAAATACATAATAAAAAATAGTTAGCCTACTAATTTTTTTTTTAACTTTTACTCTTTTACTAACTCTTTGAAACTTCTTAAAGGGGACCTATTATGCCCCTTTTTACAAGATGTAGTATTGGTCTCGGGTGTCCCCAGAATGTATTTGTGAAGTTTCAGCTCAAAATACCCCACAGTCAATTTATTATAACCATGATGAATGGCACAACAATGGGCCTCAGGATCTCTCACAGTATCTGTGCATTCAAAATGCCATCAAGAAAATGCACCTGTGTTCCTTGTCCATAACATACGCCTGCCCATACCATAACCCCACCTCCACCATGGGCCACTAGATCCACAACGCTGACATCAGCAAACTGCTCACCCACACAACACCATACACACTAGCCGTTTCTCAATATGCGTACTTGTGTTCTTGTGGACTTGTGAAACGTCATCAGTCGCTGCCGAAGTACTGTTCCAATTCAAAGTTCACATCTAGCCAAGTCCACTTCAAATCCCCGGATGTGTTCTTGATCCGCCCCGTTTACCGAGGATGCATCGAGAGGTGACTTGTGTAGACTTGAGATAGCCAGGTAACCCAGAATGCACCTCGCACCAACCAGCAAGTGTCAACAGGAGAAGAGAAAATCAGCAAAATATCAAAATACCACTGTTATTGAGTCATGAAATGTAATTTTAAGAGTGTTTCAGGCGAGAATGTGGTTGTTTCAATCTCAAATCTGTAGTTTATTTATAAAGATAGCGCCTATCTGAAAAATGCATCTGACGTTTTCGGAGTTCTGACATCCAAGCCTTCAGCGGACACTCAGCGAGATCAACCCCGACTGGAACAGCTTATCCTCGGCTAGTTCTTCTGACGTTTGCCGCCGGCTCTGATCTCTCTAGTCTAGTGGATAAACCTTGACGTATAATTCGTCTTGTGTATAAATCTATCTTTGGTCTCATTAAACTATAGTTTGTTCCATGGCGCAAAAAAAAAAAATAGTTTTTGAGGTTTCATGGCTATTTAACTTCAACAACTTTTTTATATTATTTTCTCTATATGAACAATAAAATAAAATGACATAACCCTGTCTCTGTTTGATAAATGTCAATACAAATCAATGTTTCATATTTTTAAAAGGAAAACAAAAAGATCATGTTCATTTTGTTATAAATATATGCAGTGAAGAGAATCGCGTTGCCTGAACCACATGGCCATTAGGCTAATAGGCTATGTTGTTTTTTGTTAATGAAAAGAGTCAGAGGGGTGTTTTATAACATATTTAGTTTTATTGTTGACGAAAAGAAGCAGAGTTGTAGCAAATTTCGTTTTATTGTTGCCTAAAATATACAGTAGAGCGTGCTGAGTGACGCGATCAAGTACGTTCTGTTCCATTTGCAGAAGAACCGGACTTGCGTCCTCGCATCCTCGGGAGTTCGTTCTCCGGAGTCGAACTTGCAAGTCTGAACTACCAAGGACGCAAGTCCGAAGTCTGCGTACTTGATATTGAGAAACGGCTACTGTCTGCCATCTGCCCTGTACAGTGAAAACCGGGATTCATCCGTGAAGAGAACAACTCGCCAAAGTGCCAGACGTCAACGAGTGTGAGCATTTACCTACTCAAATCAGTTACGACGACGAACTGCAGTCAGATCGAGACCCCGATGAAGATGACGAGCAAGCAGATGAGCTTCCCTGAGATGGTTTGTGCACAAATTCTTTGATTATGCAAACCGATTGTTGCAGCAATCTGGATGGCTGGTCTCAGACGATCTTGGTGTGGTTACACGTGGTCCGTGGTTGTGAGGCCAGTTGGATGTCCTGCCAAATTCTCTGAAACGCCTTTGGAGACGGCTTATGGTAGAGAAATGAACATTCAATTTATGGGCAACAGCTCTGGGGGGACTAAGTGGAACAACCATGCAGCGAAGACAGCAGTTACCTTGATGAGAGTTTTAAAACATGTTTAATTCATTTTGGCTGACAGATAGGATGTAACACAAAAGCCCACAAACAGTGGGCCACACTATGGGCCAGATTTAGTAACAGCTTGCACCAGCACAAACCCTATTTTGGTGTTAAAAAATTACTGTTAGGATTTACTAAAGAACTGGCGCTTAAGAAGTGTGGACAGTTATTTTTACAGCTGACTCTATTGCATATGCATTTGCAGGAGTTTCCCCATCAGATGCATAAATGGTGGGAGAGTATTTAAATCCATCATGCAAGGCGATTTACTAAGGTTTATGCTTGTCAATTTACTGGTATTTGTGGTATAATCTTAGCCTGGCTGCGCCCTCCTACGCACTTCCGCTCAATTTCATTTTACTTCAGTAACTACGTCTGGGATCGCTCCATATCCTTAGGTTTCCAGAAATCAATTTTTTGTAGGACCAATCAGCGAATAGAGGGAGTGGCTGAGAAAGATGACGTTGATGTAAGCGCGTCAGTTTGAGTTCAGTAATGGCAGCGGAGAAAGACGTGAGAAAAGCTATTCGGTCCGTATACAGAATTTAAAGCCGGATTGTTATCGTCTCACCTCTTGTTGCACAACTGAGGACCAAGTGAAGGAGGCAGAAAGTTTGGGAGTTTGTGCTGGGCAGCTCGTGCACGATGACCGTGACATTTTGGACGGACGGTTTAGCCTGGTGTTCGCGGTGTTCGGAAGCCCCGAGTCCTGGCTGCTAAACTATTGTTGAAGATCCGCTCAGGAGTCATGTCAGTCGCTCATATTCCCAACTGTATATTTACTGATTCTTGTGATGAATAGAACATTTTGAGCCCCTTTGTGCACTCGTGCAGGAGGTTGGTGTGTCAGTTTTACATGTTGTAAATCATACAAATTGGTTGTGATTTTTTAAAAATAATTGTCATAAATAAAAATGTGAAAAACCATACTTTGAAGATATTTGATTTTCAGTTTTAGATGGCAATGGTTGATTTGTTTTACTAAAAAAAACTAAATGCCACATAAAAATGTACAAACACATACTTTGAAGACCATAATTAAGGTAATTAAGAAACAATAAGACGTAATATGAAATTTTTTTGTTTATTACACATCTGCAGATAGAGACAGACTGATCATTCACTGTAGCTGCTACAGCATTTGCGGCAGATCAGAAAACGACCACAGCGGCGTATTTGTAATGATTAGACACAGCTTCCAGCGTTGAATGAATATATCACGGTCCTTCGTGTCAAATATACATTTCGAATTAATAATTGTTCCTAGATTAACAAAACCTGCGGCGCTCGTTGACTGAAATCCTATTGTAAACATAATCCTCTGATCATTCGGACTTGTTGTTTCCAGCCATTTTGGCGCGTGACATACGTCACTCACGACACCCCGTTAGCGATTGGCTATGGCAGATCGTGAGTGACTTTGGGCAGATCCAATAGATTTGAACTTTAATAGTGAACCCGCCTACAAGGAAGGAAACGTTTCTCAATGGAGCGGTTCCACACTCTATGTGGAAATGAAATGAACTAGAGTCTGGTTGAACCAGGCTAGTATAATCTGGCCCTATATTTTTTTTGAAGCAGTCTGCAAATATTAACATACCTTCAATACTCCTGGGCACAAACACACAGTCTCACATACAACCTGGTTTTAAATTTGTAAAATGAAAGATCACACAAGTAATTTATTCCAGCCAAATGATTCACCTAAAAAGTTCATGTTACATTTTTCTAAGACATTTGACCTTTTTAGGATTAGGAAGGGACTATATGAACATTTGATATTTACCCAATGACTGATTGTGGGTTAAATTGTTAGATTTATCTACGCCATTACAGATATCTTCAGCTCAGAGTTATTTTCAGCTGCTTCGGTGCCCTTGCAAATGAGGTCTCCACATGAGGAGTAAGAAGATGTGCATTGAAATCGATGATATTACTTTGCACAGCAGGTGTGCAGAGTCGTTCTGCTTTAATCTGAGTATGTCCTCAGGACAAAAAAAAAAACCTGAGATAGAAAGGAAAATATATCACATTTATATAATTTATGAAGCACAAATTTCCACCCATCCATCTATACATTCTCCAAACCACTTTTCCTCTCTAGGGTAGCAGGGGTGCTGGAGCCTATCCCAGAGTATTGGGCTGCAGGCAGGGAATTTATGAAGCACATAGTTGTATAAAATAAAAGGGTTGTTCATTTAATACTCACCAAAGTCCTTTTTGCATTACATTATGGAAATACATCAGCCATTGTTATTGGTGTGTTGAGGTAGAAATTCATTCATTGTTGGAGAAATAATCCATAGAGGAAGTGCTTCCTTCCCAGAAGGATTCCAGGTTTTACATGATAATATTTTCTGGTGCCGAGAAAGGGTGGTGTTTTGCAGCTGAATTTCACATTTAGGATGTGCGGTTTCATAATGTTGATGCTGAGACACATTTTGTTGGTTTGGTTTGGAGGTTGGTTTGTAACTATTAATCTAAAGAATGCATATTCTATTTTCAGATCATCTAGATATAGAAAGTACTTCAGGTTTGCATTTGGCTAAGCTTACCAGTTCAAGGTAGGGTCCCGTAATCTAACCTGTGCTGCAGGAAACGTAAAACATTCGACATGGGGCAGCTTGCTGGGTCAATATTGGTATCACGATATTGTTTCAGATTGTTAAAATAGGGCTTTATAAGTTACTTTCATATTGTTTAAAAGTCTTTCAAATAAACTGGGTGAATTTCTAAGTCAAATCAGTCATATCGTGTTCTAGGGAGATGAATCTTTGATAATATTTATTTTACTAGTGATATTTTTGATATTGGCAAAAGCCTTAAATTGGATTTTGGACTACAGTCCGTTGACCAAGAAAAAGCTTTCGACAGAGTATAACACATGTACTTAAAGGGATACTTCAGGATTTAGCATTGAGCTTTGTGTTAGTAGAAAACCTGTGGGTTTTTTTTTTTTTTGGAATTACCATGCTTTCCACCCTCATATCACCCTGAGATGAGAGATTTATGAATTTTTTTATGGGATCGTCGTCATTTTGCATCATCAGAGGATTTTTTGGCCAGAGGCTAAAGACTACATGTTCTCAACCCGCCCATAGAGGGTGTGATCTCACTCAAGAATGAACACTTAGGGCTCTATCTTGCACCCGGCGCGGGTTTTTTTCCTCCACAGACGCACGCCGGTAAACTAGGAAATGAACTTGTGCTCCCTGGGTGGGTTGGCGCAAAAAGGAGGCGTGTGTCGGCGCAAACAATCCCTAGTGCTATTTTGCAGTTCCAAAAAACAGTTGCGCCAATGACCAGAAAAAACCTGGTCTAAAGTCAGTGGCGCATTGCGCGTACATTCAGGTGCTATTTTAAGCGTGCCTGAGTGTGAACAACGCGCATACACTGTAGATGATTCTCTCATCTACACAGATGCATTTTACTTTTTGCAAATGATACATTATTATAAGAAAAAAATATATAAACATGAGGGAAATCATTGTTGTGTCCATGACGATGAGAAAAATAGGCATAAAACCTTAAACACATTTACCCAAGTTATTATATGCATGTTTAACCGAAGCTAATTTGGGTGGGTTTGTCCCATCCCCAATGTCCCTTCTCTTTCTTTTACGGCCCTGACGAGAACATCGATCTCCTCGGCTGTGAACTGATTGTGAAGTGCGTCTCGTTAATGCGCCGTTAAAATAGAATTGCGTCATGGAACAAGCGCACCTCCTTCTTCACGCTCTTAAAGGGAATGTGATATGACGCTTTTATTGGTTTATTTCCGTTACGCCCAAACCACACCTATGAATAATGAAGCTACTCCAGACCAACCCCTTTTAGATTTGCGCCAGGTGCAAGAGGCATTTATCCCGCCGGGAAAATAGCAACAGCGCCGGGATCCGCCCACAAAGTTACTTGCGCTTTGCACTTTGACACTTGCGTTTCAGATCGTTAAAATAGGGCCCATAGTGTCCGCCATCTTTTTTTGGAAGCTAAGCTAGCAGGCTCTTGTTCTGTGGAGAAAGCTGAGTGGTTACCGAGCTCTTTTTCCCAGACACGTCCGGCCGTTGATGTCCGGGATTCCGTTTTTTTTTTTTTTCAGCTTACTGCAGTCGCCATTTGTTTTCATGCACACCTTTTGTTTCAATCTAACTGAATTCATTCCGGTGAAGTGGTGAATCTGAATGTAGTGTTTACATGAATGCTTAAAGGGTTAGTTCACCCAAAAATGAAAATTAAGTCATTAATTACTCACCCCCATGCTGTACCAACCCCGTAAGACCTTCGTTCGTCTTCGGAACACACATAAAGATATTTTTGATTAAATTTGAGAGCTGTATAACTACCACATTGGCTCCTAAGGGACTGATATAACGAGTTTATTCGACTATTTCTTTTCTTCCTTGTAGGCCAGAACGAGACTTCCTTAGATTTCCACGACGCATGCGCGAGATTTGCGATCTGCTTACACCAGGTTACACTACTTCAGATCGCAATTCTCGCGCATGCGTCGTGGAAATCTATAAGGAAGTCTCGTTCTGGCCTACAAGGAAGAAAAGAAATAGTCGAATAAACTCGTTATTTTTGTTTGTTTTTTCGCACAAAAAGTATTCGTGTCGCTTGATAAACATATAGTTGAGCCACGGTAGTCACTTGGGATATTTAAACATTTTCTTCATTGACTTTTTGGGCCGTCAAGAGGCAGTCCCTTAGGAGCCAATGTGGTAGTTATACAGCTCTCAAATTTAATCAAAAATATCTTTATTTGTGTTCCGAAGACAAACGAAGGTCTTACGGGGTTGGTACAGCATGGGGGTGAGTAATTAATGACTTAATTTTCATTTTTGGGTGAACTAACCCTTTAACAAGTGATCAGTTGATGTGCGTTTTAACATTGCTAAGAAAATCCCCGCTCCTCCGTGAGAGATACGAGACCGGAGCGTCTCACAGGTGTTGCTCATCGGTAATCACACCACTGGCCTCGCACCGTTCTCCAGCGGCCCTCACTCGTCCTGCTCGCCACAGTAAATATAATGAAGGGCGACTGTAGAACGCCTAAGCCGAATCCCGGACATTTTGGGCGATGCCGAAACATATTTTCGAGCAGACTCATCACAGAGGCTCACTAGTAGCCTAGATTTGTTGTTTAAAGGGTTAGTTCACCCAAAAATGAAAATTAAGTCATTAATTACTCACCCCCATGCTGTACCAACCCCGTAAGACCTTCGTTCATCTTCGGAACACAAATAAATATATTTTTGATTGAATCTGAGAGCTAGATCAGTCCTACATAGACTGCCTAAGGGACTGGCTCTTGACGGCCCATAAAGTCATTAAAGAAAAGGTTTAAATATTCCATGTGCCTACAGCGGCTCAATTATAAGTTTATCAAGCGACGAGACTACTTTTTGTGCGAAAAAAACATAAATAACGACTTTATTCCACTATTCCATTACTTCCTTATGGGCGCAAGCGCGAGAACTGAGACGAGGACGTTCTCATTCGTCTACTTCTTGTTACCGGCTGCTCACCGCTTAGGAGTTTTACCGCCCCCTACCGTATAAGATGATGTGCTGATATAGCTGGAAGCGCAAAACTTTCTGTTTACAAGCAGAGGAAGATGCGCGCTGTACATACGCTTTTCAATTTGCGTATTTTCTGCACTATAAGGTGCACTTAAAAGCCTTTAATCTTCTCAAAAAACGACAGTGTTCCTTATAATCCGGAGCGCCTTATCCTCCTGAGACCCGAGAGTTCGCCTGGTGTGCATTTTATACTTTTTCTTGCTATTTGGGATAAGTAGGACCTAATAAGTATAATAACTAAAATTTGTTTTTTTACAGGAAGTAGTTTTTGCATAAAAGGATGTCCTCATGCGAGGACAGTGGGTCTATCATATCTTTTACAAAATATTATTTGCTGTTGGGGCCAGAATTTCCTAATTAGTCAAAATTCAAAATTTCAGCTTAATACGATAAGTAGTTCTCTCAAAAATGAATGTCCTCATACGAGTACAGTGGGTCTATCTTACTGTTTGACACAAATAGACTACATTGATAAAAAAGTTCATTTGATACATTTTCACAGTTTATTTGAAAATGCAAACATCAGAGTGTATAGCCTACATAAAATGTAAACAGCCTGAAACATGGCTAATAAAAAAAGCTAAAGTGCAAACTGTAACAGTAACAGTACAAATTTTCACAGTTTATTTGAAAATGTAAACATCAGTGTATAGCCTACATAAACTGTAAACAAACTGAAACATGGCTAGTAAAAAAGCTAAAGTGCAAACTGTAACAGTAACAGTACAAATTTTCACAGTTTATTTGAAAATGTAAACATCAGTGTATAGCCTACATAAACTGTAAACAAACTGAAACATGGCTAGTAAAAAAGCTAAAGTGCAAACTGTAACAGTAACTGTCCAAAAACAGTTGAATTCAGCAGGGCAGCCTTTGAACTCTGGCTTTTTTTTAGCTCCCTCTATCTTTCCAGCCTGTCTGGAATAGCCCCTATTGGCCGGTGTGAAATGCTGCAAAGCAGTTTCGTTCACTTTGCAAGCACAGATACACTTTGCATGTCATGCATCGCACACGGGATTTCCCAGTGCAGCCTTTGACTCTGCAACGCATGGGACTTTTCAAGGCCACCATCTCCGGGAGATGAGCAGCACTGGAACGGACTGAGATATGGGGGATTGGAGCGACCCGAGATTTTTTGCCTGGTGGTGGAAGGTTTCCGTTCTCATTCTCTTCTTCTGCGACATGAGCACCTTCATGAAGAACATCACACTTGCTGAGGAATACCTGAGCCACTACCATGCGAAAATCAAGAAACTTCATGATAGATTTCCTCGGGGTGCCATTTCCCTGGTTATCTCTGCGATACAGCAGCCAGCTGTTGACCAGGGCAAGATCTGTGAAGTGCATCAGCATTCGAACTGTCCACTTCTTCGTCCGCACAGACATTCGGTAGTAACTCATCATCCTATCTGACATGTCAACACCTCCCATCTTTGAGTTGTACTCGCGCACGATGCTTGGTCGTTTCACGGTCACATACTTTTTTCCCTTCTTGGACCAACGCTGGCAAGTATCTTCTGGCTGCTCTGAATGAACAGTGGAGAGCATCACAACTGGCTTGTTGTCGTACCACTTGACCACGCAAAGTTTCCCATCTGCCCTGGTTACTGTGGACACGGCACCTCTCCCTTGGTCCTTCAGGGTTTTGTCATCGGGTAACTTGTTCATTGCTTGTTTGACTCGGCCCTTCATCACTGTACCAGTGAGATAAATATCATCCTTCAGCATGTGATCAACTACTTGTATGGTAGTAAAGAAGCGATCACAATACACTTGAGTGCCTGCAGTGAGCGTTTCAGAAAGACGTTTGATGACTAGTGTTCCTAGACCCAATCCATCTGAGTCCTGAACCTTCGAAGCCAGGGTTTTTGAACCTTGATAGACTTCAAAGTCTAGCACGAGTCCATCCACAGATGCCAGCACAAAGTTCTTCATTCCCACTGGATTTGGCTTTAGTGGCAGGTATTGTCGGAATGGACATGCCCCTGTAAATGGGATCATCTGTTCGTCTATTGAGACGCATTCTGTACGAGCCTGAAGGCGGCAGCCGGTAAGTATACGGTCCATAAAAGGCCTCACCTTCCAAAATTTGTCGGTTTCCCTCTTATCTTCTGAGACATCATAGTCAATAACTACTTTCAGATGGCTCCTAAGTTTGAAGAAGCGATCACGTGACATTTTGTTACTAATGGCAGGGATTTGTAGGGCATTGGACCAAAACATCCTTATCTGTGGATAAGGCACGCAAGACATCAAGATTGCTGCTCCAAAAAAGTGATACATCTCATCTACCGAAGTTTTGATAGATCTCCCACTGTTACCCAGTGACATGGCATTTGTGCAGTCAGCAATGAGTTTCATCAGGTCTGAGTCAATGTACTGCTCCACATAATCCAGTGGCTGCCAACCGGTTCGCTCATCTTTCAGTCCATCATGTCCATCCTGAAACTGGACCAAATTTGGTCTAAATGGAACAAACCTCCAGCGTTCTCCACGTTCAGCATTCCTTGGTTCTGGTCTGGGCTCTCCATGTCTCTGATCTTCCTCATCCAGCTCATCATTCTCAGCATGCTGTTTTTTACGTCCACGTCTGTGCACTTGTGGATGATTTGGCTGAATTTCATTCTCAGAGTCAGTATCTTCAGTATCTTCAGCTGCATCAGAGGGTGTGTATTCTTCACCGGAATCATTATCTGATGAATCAGGTGGTGAAACATCGAGTAGCGAAAAATCAGGTTGCTCATCCATGAGGTCAACATCTTGTGGAATGACTTCGTCCACAGCAGGATCATTATCTTCCCCATCTGAGAGGTCCTCCACCTCAGAGTTGTTTGCTATTGCCATGAGCAGTCGTTCTGCTTTTGACAATGAAAGTTTCGCTGTAATGATAACGTGAACAAATTAGAGATCCAGCTTTTTTGCAAGAGATACTAATATTGGGGTCATCTAAAGTCATCTTTTATTGTCATTCCAGAATGATTTACCAGGATTCTAGCATGATTGACCATGATAAACCATATATTATAGTATTATTTACTGTCATTTACAATGTTTCAAGTGTGATTCACCATGATTTACTCTGCTCAAACACACACACACACAGACAAATGTTGTTTTTTCAATGCTAATGCTAATGCTATCCATCTAAATATTCCTAAGTTTAGCTAACCACATGGTAGAATAAATACCATTATATAGTCCCAATGTCCTCAAACGAGTGCTTCACATTTACTGATGTCCTAGAGTGCTACTCTTACTAAAATATGTCAAATTTTAATACCCATATAATGGTAGAGACTGTATTGTACATAAATACATTTGTTTCATTCATATAATTTGAATAGATTTCTTACCTGGGTCATTTTTCTTTCGGGAACTGCTGTAGAACTGTTTTGTTGAAAATCCAGACATTTTCCAGCCACTTTCTTCTCACTGACAATGGTGTAATGTTGTGATATCACCACAGGGGGGTGTGGGCAGTGTCCCTAAGTGTTGCCAATTGGTCTAAAATTTTACAAATTTGAATATCATTGTGTCAATAGGCAAAAATGGAATGTCCTCATATGAGGTCGCAGGGTCTCAGGAGGTTATATATGGATCATCATTTTATACGGTAGGTGGCGGTAAAACTCCTAAGCGGTGAGCAGCCGGTAACAAGAAGTAGACGAATGAGAACGTCCTCGTCTCAGTTCTCGCGCATGCGCCCATAAGGAAGTAATGGAATAGTGGAATAAAGTCGTTATTTATGTTTTTTTCGCACTAAAAGTAGTCTTGTCGCTTGATAAACTTATAATTGAGCCGCTGTAGGCACATGGAATATTTAAACCTTTTCTTTAATGACTTTATGGGCCGTCAAGAGCCAGTCCCTTAGACAGTCTATGTAGGAGTGATCCAGCTCTCAGATTCAATCAAAAATATAGCTGCGAGCAGCGATGGCGGGCCCAAGCCGGAGGCACCGCAACCCCGGTTCCTTTAGTTACCTAAAGGCACCCGGGTGGCGGTGCCGAAGGCTTTGGCCCTTTCATGATTAAATGTTAAAACGGCTTGCCATACTCTGTCATTTCGACTAGTCACAATTATGTTACAGATATCTTAAATGATAATACAAACTATCCAAAGTGTAACGACTAGACAGAAAGACTTTGTTGATATCTACAATGTTAATTCCGGACAGGCAAACTTAGCTTTTAAATGTTAAAAGGGCTTGCCATACAGGGACGTAGGCTCAGAGAGAGGCTCACCATATTCAGACCAAAATATCTGACTTCCTCTTGGTCCGAGCTAATGACTATGTATTAGAAAGTTGTACGGCTTGAGGAGTACAATGTATATAGCGATTTTTGTAACTGTAGATAAAACTAACAACCCCACTTTTAAGTATATATATGGTGCCTTTAGTGTTATTCTGCACGACGTGCAAAAACTTAACCCCCGCTTTTTTAAGTATATATATATATATATATATATATATATATATATAAAGAGGGTTATTCTGCACGACGTGCAAAAACTTAACCTCCGCATTGACTGTCGAAGAGAAGTGTGCAGAAGAGCTTGCATCAGTGAGGGCTTTGCAAAATATATATACATACAAACACACACACACACACACATATAAATGAGGTTAGTGTTTTACAATATTAAGGAAAGCAAATGTATTGAAATATAGCACATTAATTTTAAATTCATTCAGCTTCAATTACCAATTTGTAGTTTACCAATTTATCTTACTTTTATTTAAAGCAAACTATACATTTAAAAGATTAGGGTTATATGCATATTTTGTCATTTAAAAAAATACAAAATTGTTATGCAAAAAGATAAGGACTTGCAGAAAAAATCTACAGTCAGCCACACACACACACACACACAAACGCAGACACCAGCAACCCCCCCCCTCCCTCTTCCCCATACAGACACTGATAGAGACAAGATACACATCCAAACTGCAATATCTGACTTTCTTTTGGTCTGAGCTTCTTACTGTTAATTAGAAAGTTGATCGGCTTGACAAGAACAATATACGTGGCATGTTTTGTAACTGTAGGTAAAACGAGCAAAGTTAACACATTTTATGTGTCCTTTTTTAGTCATAAAATTATTTTCCTCGCCACGGCCAAACCGTTCGAGATATCAAAAATCCGTCCGGAATTGAGCATCCTCAATGTCTTGACTTCATGCACACCGAGTATGGTGGTGATTGGTAAACACATGCGTTGTAATTTGATGTATTTCTCCTAGGAGATTTATTCAAACAACACATAATTCCCAACTTCCATTTGAACTGTCTTAAAACTTAGAGCAGAGATGGGCGCAGGTCACGCAAGTCTCAAGTAAGTCTCAAGTCTTAACCGTCAAGTCTCAAGTAAGTCCCAAGTATTTTTTTTGGGGGGGGGGGGGGGGCAAGTCAAGTCAAGTCACAGGCTATGTCAAGTCAAGTCAAGTCTTGTAGTAGGTTAAGTCAAGTGCAAGTCAAGTCACCTTATTATTTTAATTTTACATGCAGAATCTGATCTTAATAAAATGAAAAGACAAGATAAGTATTTGCCAGTAAATTACAATAATTTGCATTGTAAATACTCATGTTCAGTAAAATACACCATGGAATCAAACAAAATTGTAACTTCATAAAATTATTTATTTTTCACTTCTGCCAACAGTGTGTTTGAAATGTTTTAAATTTTCAACATTGAGTCCATAAAACAAATAACAGCTTAACATCCTACAGACTCTCTGAACACCTTCCTCTCTCTCAAACACAGTTTACAAACAATATTAAACTTTGTTACATTTCTCTTCTCTCTCTCTCTCTCTCTCTCTCTCTCTCTCTCTCTCTCTCTCTCTCTCTCTCTCACACACACACAGTGGCGGTTCTAGACCATTTCAACTGGGGGGGCCAAGCTGGGGCCAGTTGTACTGTTAGAGGGGCCAGTTACATTTAGACCTTAACATTTTCTGCACTGCACTGAATGCATAAATAAGCAAAATACCATGTTTATAATTATCCAACAATTTGCATTTGCATTATATTTTTACATTTGCATTACATATATCAGTCTGTATTTGAATTTCCATTTTATTTTTTTACATTGAATATACAGTATGTATATATATATATATATATATATAATTTTTACAAATTAATCTACGATTTTTGTGGGTTTTTTTTTTTTTTTTTGCAAAAAGATCAGCAAATTATCCTCTAAACTGGCCTTTTTAGGGGGCTTTCCTCTCAGGGTGAATGAGCTTTTTTATAATTGTTTTTTTCCTGACATCTTTGAAAGACAGAAGCAATAATTAATGCATCCTTGGCCAGGATATAATTATAAAATATGACATGATTTTAAAAGTGACCTATAAAATCGACTATGCAATACACTTTAATTTATCTAGTGCTAATAAAATTATTAAGCCTATTTGGAGAGAGAGATGTTTTAAAATCGACTATGCATTACACTTTAATTTATCTAGTGCTAATAAAATTATTAAGCCTATTTGGAGAGAGAGATGTTTATAATGTGACAATATGTCAGTCATCGTGATTCGTGTAATAAGATGACTAGGCCTAGACTACTTGTTCTGAGCAGGTGTTGTCAGTGAACAGGCTGTAAAACTGTTGTCTAAGTTACAGACTGATACTAATTAAATGGGAAACGAATCGATTACCTAACGTAACCTCGGTTCTCTCTAGATGAGGGAACGAGCATTGCGTAAGCTAGCTTACGCTACGGGAAAGATTCATCTTACATCAGTCAAGTTGTCATAGTTTTTGTCAAACAAGTTGTGAATTTGTTGTAACATTAAAACAGGAGATCATGACTTACTCCGTGCTCCAAGTGATGTTCGGAGCTCCAGTGATTAGTTTCATCTGTGGGACGGGTGAAGAAACTTTCGGAAGATGTTGTAACAGAATCATATGAACAATTCCAGGATATGCTTTTTTTCATTGGTTGTTGCGTTAAATTTTACCCAGATACAATAGTGCCCTTTTCTGATTGGCTATTAAGTAGCACTTCTCTTTTTTTGATTGGCTGATGCGTAGCAGGGTCGACTGCTGAACTCCAGGCGAGACGCGCTTGATTCTCACGTGAGAGCGGCGCGGCCAGAGAAATTGCGTATATTAAATATATTATTAATAGTTTTTCCGCATGAGAAATACAATGTGTGACGGGAGTGTGAGACAAAAGACTGAAACGAGTGACTGTCATGCTCAATGCGTGACACACTATAAAAAAAATATTTCACACTGACTCCACATTTAGGGGGGCCACAAGGGGGTCCAAGCTTGTTGTCGCAGGGGCACTGGCCCCCCCAGGCCCCCGCCTAGAACCGCCACTGCTCACACACACGCACACACACACTTTCTCTCTCTCTCAAGAAGCAAAAACATGACTGCTAAAGGTTGTATCAGCGATGGCGGGGTAACATCACTTAACATCACGAGTGATATTCCCTTAGGCCACGCCCCCTTGTCTCCCCAAAGTATTATAAGCAATCATGCGCATCCCGTGTGCAGAATGATGCACTTGAAGCAACACCAAGTCACAGCACGCAACGCTTCACATTGAAAAGAACATAGCGAAGGGATGGTATCTATAATCTATGCTTAGTAGGGCTGCACGATTTGGGAAAATGTCATATTGCCATTATTGAGCCAATATTGCAATTGCGATTTGCGACTCCGATATAATAAAATGGTTTCATGAGTCCAACTTGCTTGGTTCTAAAGTAAAATGCACACACAGATTAATGTTTATTTCTCAACTCAAACTAAAAACAACAACAACAACAATAAATGATTGATAACACCTATAATGATCAATAAACCATCAACCAAACCAACATTACAGTGATTCCATCAATTGAAAGCCATCAACTTTTTAAAAAATTATTAGGCTTAAAAAAAATATATAACAGCTTTTAAATTAAGTGAACTTCAAACAATCCCCACATAAACCCATAATAAAAAACATATTTACCTGTGCCCTTCCTGTCTTAACAGGTACAGAAATTGAATAAAGTTATCAAACAGTCTGCGCTGCCTGAATCATAAATTATATATATAATAATCCTTATTAAAGCTACAAAAGTTCTTTACTCAAGATCAGTGAGTAATTTTCTAATTTCCCTTTGTTCTTTTAACTTTACTGAAAGAACGCTTTATTCGCTGCTGGCCCTTTAAGAGCACCCGTTGCCGAGACGCGGATCTCACACGCGCCTCATAGCACAACTCACAACTCTCACATTTTGGCATAATTGTGTGTGCTATTGTTCGTTCAAGCTCGAAAGAGAACTGTTTATTCTGGGCTGGCACACGGTCAGTGCATGCGCATTATGCGAGTCTCATCTATTCTAATCTAGGGCACTCACAGGCAGCTTTTCACTTCTTGTCGTGCAAAATGCGAAAAGGCATTTGAACCAATAAGAGGGGGATCTTGTAACACTAGTCAAAGGATGACAAAAAAGAAGAGATGCTGCGCTAATAGCCCTACTTTGTTTATTTCATTTAAAATCGCGGCATTTTGCGTTATATAATTGCATAGGTTTGAGATCGCTATTACGACTGCGATATAATTAATCGTGCAGCACTAATGCTTAGTGTATTCTAAAGGGCAATAAACTCCACTCCAGCAAGATAGTCATTTTATGCAAATCATAGACCTTTATGCCTTATCTACAAATAAAGTATAATATTGGGAACATTGATCTTGAAGAGAGTGTCGTCGTGTTACTGTCGCAACCGAACGCGACGCGCTAATGCTGATGCATGGAGAATGACTGAGGCGAGATGACTTTCCGTTAACTTTAACTTAGAGACTAAAATATTAATTTTACCACACATTAAGCTATTGAATGACTTTAGAAGTCTTGGAATATAGTGTGAAAACTTGATTGTGCTTTACAGTTTTTTATGCCTTTAGTGGGGCTTAACAAAATAACACAATATGCAGAATGTCGGACGTCACTTATAGGCTAAACTGTTTTTATAGATAAAACTAGGCTATTTACATTCGGCAGTCATGAAAACAAATCTCAGATAACGGTTGACTAGGTAACAATGTGTAATTTTGCGCCGGAGTTCTCCTTTAACTTACATTAGCTAGCTAACTACGAACGAGCTAACCAGATAACATTAACAAATTGACAAGCACTTACTGGGCAGAATATGGCTCTTCAAATGACGGACGAAATTGGAGGTTGTCATCTGACTGTCCGCGATCTTAACGTTGCATGTCTTGCAAAGCGCTGTTCTTTTGCCATCTTGTTGTAAGAAATTCTTGAATCCAAAAGCGACGACGACCCTCGTTATCCCTCCGGCTGACATGTTGATGTGATCTGATGTAAGTGGGCGTGGTGTGCGCGTAAGGTATGAGAAGGCATGACTGATGATCTCTGATCCAGTCATGACAGCGCTATTCTCAGCCTGCGCTCCAGCTGGATCAACTTTATTTTTTTTTACATAATTTATATATTTTATATTCAAACTGAAAACATGATGTGATTAACACTCAAGTCATATTATTACATGCAAGTGTGTTTGATTTAGGCCTATGGACCAAATTTTCAGATCAAGTTTATGGACCAAGTTAATTTAATTAATAAACTAATTATATAAAACTATTAATGCACTACAATTAAACTGGTTATATGCCTTTACTTATAAAAAAATAAAAAACTTATTTAAAAAAATACCAGGCTTAAGGCATTTATTTTTTATGCAGGCCATACACACAGGAGTGAAATGGTTAATACCCCTCCCCCTACAAACACACACACATTCACAGACAGGCAAAGACAGCAGGCTCAGATTGAGCAAGACCACATTCAAACAAACATATCTGACTTTCTGTGGGTCCTAGCTAATGAGTGTCAATTAGAAAGTTGTCCGGCTCGAGGAGTACAATATACATACCGATTTTTGTAACTGTAGATAAAACTAACAACCCCACTTTTGTCAAAAGGTGGCGCTACTGAGCCCTCACCACGCCCGTTTCTGAAACTTTGCACGTGTCTACTGGCTAATAAATGTGATGTGTCTGTCGAGTTTCATGCAATTTCAAGCATGCTAAGGGTCTCAAAAGCATCCTAAAAGAATGGTAACGTTTGATGCGTCGCCACGGCAACAGTTTCAAAGATATCAAGAATCCATTCACAGGTCTACATCTGCCGTATGTTTACATTATACAGATGACGTTTGAAGCAAATCGGGTAAAAATAAAAGGGTGATATCAAAGCATTTTGAAAGTGACACACTTCCTGCTGCCAGTTGGTGGCGCTATAACTTTGACTCACAATAGTCACATCCATGTGATCGTCCTCTTACAGCGAACACACTGCTGAAGTTTCATCAAGATCAGTTAATGTATGCTGAAGTTATAACACACTTCCTGGTTCACGTTTCTCGCCATGATTTCGTTTCCTCGCCACGGCCAAACCGTTCGAGATATCAAAAATCCCCTCGCAAACTTTCATCCTCAATGTCTTGACTTCATGCTGACCGAGTTTTGTCGAATTTGGATCAAAGCTCTAGGAGGAGTATTTAACATTCCATTGCGAGCGTTTTACAAACAAACCTCAATAGCTGACTTCCTGTTGGGCTGGGGTAAAAAGTAAAAGCGCGAGGTATAGATGAAACTATGAGATCAACATGTGCACAGAGTTTCATATTATTACATACAAACGTGTTTGAGTTATGGACCAAGTGTTCGTACCCCGTTCCAGGGGGCGCTGACGAGCCGCCCTGCCACGCCCGGGTACAAGCTTCAGGCCGGCTCTGATGGCCGCGGGTTCTGACCCATGTGCAAAGTTTCAAGAGTTTTCGAGCACGTTAAGGGCCCCAAAAATGCCCAAAAGGTTACAAAATAATAATAATAAAATATAGCTGCGAGCAGCGATGGCGGGCCCAAGCCGGAGGCACCGCAACCCCGGTTCCTTTAGTTACCTAAAGGCACCCGGGTGGCGGTGCCGAAGGCTTTGGCCCTTTCATGATTAAATGTTAAGGCGGCTTGCCATACTCTGTCATTTCGACTAGTCACAATTATGTTACAGATATCTTAAATGATAATACAAACTATCCAAAGTGTAACGACTAGACAGAAAGACGTTGTTGATATCTACAATGTTAATTCCGGACAGGCAAACTTAGCTTTTAAATGTTAAAAGGGCTTGCCATACAGGGACGTAGGCTCAGAGAGAGGCTCACCATATTCAGACCAAAATATCTGACTTCCTCTTGGTCCGAGCTAATGACTATGTATTAGAAAGTTGTACGGCTTGAGGAGTACAATGTATATACCGATTTTTGTAACTGTAGATAAAACTAACAACCAATGTAGTAGCACTTCTCTTTTTTTGATTGGCTGATGTGTAGCAGGGTCGACTGCTGAACTCCAGGCGAGACGCGCTTGATTCTCACGTGAGAGCGGCGCGGCCAGAGAAATTGCGTATATTAAATATATTATTAATAGTTTTTCCGCATGAGAAATACAATGTGTGACGGGAGTGTGAGACAAAAGACTGAAACGAGTGACTGTCATGCTCAATGCGTGACACACTATAAAAAAATATTTCACACTGACTCCACATTTAGGGGGCCACAAGGGGGTCCAAGCTTGTTGTCGCAGGGGCACTGGCCCCCCCAGGCCCCCGCCTAGAACCGCCATTGCTCACACACACACACACACACACACACTTTCTCTCTCTCTCAAGAAGCAAAAACATGACTGCTAAAGGTTGTATCAGCGATGGCGGGGTAACATCACTTAACATCACGAGTGCTATTCCCTTAGGCCACGCCCCCTTGTCTCCCCAAAGTATTATAAGCAATCATGCGCATCCCGTGTGCAGAATGATGCACTTGAAGCAACACCAAGTCACAGCACGCAACGCTTCACATTGAAAAGAACATAGCGAAGGGATGGTATCTATAATCTATGCTTAGTAGGGCTGCACGATTTGGGAAAATGTCATATTTGAGCCAATATTGCAATTGCGATTTGCGACTCCGATATAATAAAATGGTTTCATGAGTCCAACTTGCTTGGTTCTAAAGTAAAATGCACACACAGATTAATGTTTATTTCTCAACTCAAACTAAAAACAACAACAACAATAAATGATTGATAACACCTATAATGATCAATAAACCATCAACCAAACCAACATTACAGTGATTCCATCAATTGAAAGCCATCAACTTTTTAAAAAATTATTACGCTTAAAAAAAATATATAACAGCTTTTAAATTAAGTGAACTTCAAACAATCCCCACATAAACCCATAATAAAAAACATATTTACCTGTGCCCTTCCTGTCTTAACAGGTACAGAAATTGAATAAAGTTATCAAACAGTCTGCGCTGCCTGAATCATAAATTATATATATAATAATCCTTATTAAAGCTACAAAAGTTCTTTACTCAAGATCAGTGAGTAATTTTCTAATTTCCCTTTGTTCTTTTAACTTTACTGAAAGAACGCTTTATTCGCTGCTGGCCCTTTAAGAGCACCCGTTGCCGAGACGCGGATCTCACACGCGCCTCATAGCACAACTCTTTTCATCCATAGAATTTTCTTATGTTATGAAGATACTAGACAAAATCACATTTTGGCATAATTGTGTGTGCTATTGTTCGTTCAAGCTCGAAAGAGAACTGTTTATTCTGGGCTGGCACACGGTCAGTGCATGCGCATTATGCGAGTCTCATCTATTCTAATCTAGGGCACTCACAGGCAGCTTTTCACTTCTTGTCGTGCAAAATGCGAAAAGGCATTTGAACCAATAAGAGGGGGATCTTGTAACACTAGTCAAAGGATGACAAAAAAGAAGAGATGCTGCGCTAATAGCCCTACTTTGTTTATTTCATATAAAATCGCGGCATTTTGCGTTATATAATTGCATAGGTTTGAGATCGCTATTACGACTGCGATATAATTAATCGTGCAGCACTAATGCTTAGTGTATTCTAAAGGGCAATAAACTCCACTCCAGCAAGATAGTCATTTTATGCAAATCATAGACCTTTATGCCTTATCTACAAATAAAGTATAATATTGGGAACATTGATCTTGAAGAGAGTGTCGTCGTGTTACTGTCGCAACCGAACGCGACGCGCTAATGCTGATGCATGGAGAATGACTGAGGCGAGATGACTTTCCGTTAACTTTAACTTAGAGACTAAAATATTAATTTTACCACACATTAAGCTATCCCAGCTAGGATTTTTTTGTTCTAAAAATGTTCTGAGAACATTACCATGCAGTGTTCTAATAATGTTTTCAGCGGGTAGTTTTCTTTTGGTTCCTAAAATGTTCTCTTAAAAGTTCTAATAACATTCTCTAAAAACATTCTAAATATGTTAAATGCTAACATTGTTAGAACATTATTTCCTGACGTTCTTATAACATTTTCAGCGGGTAGTTTTCTTTTTGTTCCCAGAATGTTCTCTTAAAAGTTCTAATAACATTCTCTAAAAACGTTTTAAATATGTTTATTGCTAACATTGTTAGAACATTATTCCCTAATGTTTTTATAACATTTTCAGCGGGTAGTTTTCTTTTTGTTCCCAGAATGTTCTCTTAAAAGTTCTAAAAACATTCTCTAAAAACATTCTAAATATGTTAAATGCTAACATTGTTAGAACATTATTCCTTGACGTTCTTATAACATTTTCAGCGGGTAGTTTTCTTTTTGTTCCCAGAATGTTCTCTTAAAAGATGGCATAACATTCTCTAAGAACACTCTGAAAATGTTTTGTGATGACCTTCTATAAAGGTTTAATCATAACATTTTTAAAACATTATCCCCTAACTTTCTTATAAAGTTTTTACCGGAAGTTTATTTTTGTCCCCAAAATGTTCTCTTAAAACCCCTCAAAAATGATTAGCTATAACATTGTTAAAGCATAAAATTTTATTAATCTCAAAACTAAAACTTTAAAATCTAAAAGTTTTACAAATGGCATCCACATAAATTATTAGAAGTTCTGCGTACAGTAAATGCCCAACATTACATGAAGAACTCAGTAAAGTCACTCATGCGTCTTGACTCCGGTGTTTGCTCAGAGCACTCATCATCAGTCTTTGCTTGTTTTGGTTCTTGCAGAAAAATAATCCAGGAATCTGTATTAATAGTGTTCTACTGTTCTCTCTTCTAGTTGTCCAGCTGCTCCCCCAGTTAGCAGCATTGAGCTCTGTTCTCTGTGTGAACGGTAGAGTTTTTCCTCATAGCCTAAAAAAGAAGATCATGCAAAAGTGTAAACATAAAGAATACACATACATTAAGATCATAAGCAATATTGACATTGAAAACTTTCAAAATTAGTCAGCCTAATTAGCAATCAGAAATTATGTAAAGACTAATTTATTGAAAGTATAAATATGATAAATTATGAGTATCTTTTTTGTTTCTGTAATTTAAAACATACTTAATCCATGTATCCAATATCTTAATCCAATAAAGTTTTAAAAATGGATATTTTTCTTACACAAATGCTTCGCTTTAAAAGGGCTTTATAACCCGCCAGAGTCATGTGGTGGATTACTTTTATCATGGATGGATGCGCCTTGATAGACGGCCATTCACTGCCATTCTAAAAGTCAGAAGAGTCAGGACATTTTTTAAAATATAACTCAGATAGATAGTATTCATCTGAAAGAAGAATGTTATATACTCCTAGGAAGCCTTGAGAAACGCTCTTTCCAATTCATTAACGTTAACCTCTAACGTTATATGAATTACTGAAATATTATTAACTTTTACTTTCAAAAGACATTAAGATCACTTTTAAGTAAAAATACAGTATTCGTATGCATAGAACACAATACCGGTATTATAGTAGGCTACCTTGGTTGTAAATGGAGACTTTATTGTGTCATCGGTAAGTTAATCATCTTGAAACAGTCCATTTGGAGTCTGCATTAAAACAAATCTAGCTGTTATTCAAAAGTAGCATGCACTCAGATTATTGCGACTGTCATACATTTCTAAGAAAGTAGAAAGTTAGGTCTAATACTGAAAGACATCAAGGATAAGAGAAAGCTATGTAAACTGAAAAAATACACACAAAAACTTACAGTTGTGAAAGAGTTCCGTTGACCAGGAGTTCTGTTGTTTTGGGCCAATGTGTCGCCAATTTAGACAACGGACATTCTGCGCCGATTTCTTCAACAGAAACGTTGCTTTATTTGCGCTGTTTGTCGAGTTCAAATGTTCTTACGTCAAGGGAACATCGCGCTGTGATTGGTGGTTTTAAACGTCGATCTACAGCGACCTCCAATCAGCTTCTCATCTCTTGTAAACGCATTTGTCGCAACAGTTCAGTTCAGAGTAGCCTAATATATCCTCAAAACACTTTATGTATGCTGTTTTGACAATGTTCCTCTTTTATTATGGAAAATTATGCCATTATTCTATAGGTTAAAATAATTCTACAATCTGTTACCTAAACAGCTTCCTTAAAATATCCTTACAATTTTATGAGCTTTTGTTAACATAATGAGATTTTGTCATCTCAGGTAAATGTCCACAAAACATTTGATGAATGTTGCTTTGATAATGTTCCTCCTTTGTTATTGTGCCAATGATTTATAAAAGATAACAACATTTCGACAAAAAATCCTCAAAATGTATCATGCAAAATGTTTGTTAAAAAGTCAATTTAAAGGAATGTTTTATTAAAAACATTTTATAATCTCAGGACTAAATAATATCCTCAAAACATTTTGCGAACGTTAATTTGATTATGTTCTTCCTCTGTTATTATGGTAGGCCTACATTCAATATTTTATGAACACGTCACATTACAAACATTTTATTAAAAAACATTCCATCATCTCAGGCCTCAATGATATCCTCATAACATTTTGCGAACATTGATTTGATAATGTTCCTCCTTCGTTTTTATGGGACATTGTACCAATGTTTTATTGAGAACATTGTAATATCTGTTATCTCAACAACATTCCGAAAACATCCTCAACATGTTACAGTGAAAATGTTCTAGTTTTGTTAACATGTCACATTACTAGAACATTTTATAAAAAACATTCCATCATCTCAGGACTAAATAATATCCTCAAAACATTTTACGAACGTTGATTTGATAATGTTATTCCTATGTTTTATGGGACATTGTTTCAATGTTTTATAAAAGATCATTCTAACCTTTAACTCATCAACATCCTCAAAATGTTAAATTTAAAACGTTCTACTTTTGTTAAACACGTCACATTACAAAAACATTTTATAAAAAAACATTCCATCAACTCAGGCCTCAATGATATCCTCATAACATTTTGCGAAAGTTGATTTGATAATGTTCCTCCTTCATTTTTATGGGACATTGTACCAATGTTTTATTGAGAACATTGTAATATCTGTTATCTCAACAACATTCCCAAAACATCCTCAACATGTTACAGTGAAAATGTTCTAGTTTTGTTAACATGTCACATTACTAGAACATTTTATAAAAAACATTCCATCATCTCAGGACTAAATAATATCCTCAAAACATTTTGCGAACGTTAATTTGATTATGTTCCTCCTCTGTTATTATGGGACATTGTTTCAATGTTTTATAAAAGATCATTCTACAAACCTTTACCTCATCAACATCCTCAAAATGTTAAATTTAAAATGTTCTAGTTTTGTTAAACACGTCACATTACAAGAACGTTTTATAAAAAACATTCCATCATCTCAGGCCTCAATGATATCCTCAAAACATTTGCGAACGTTGATTTGATAATGTTATTCCTATGTTTTTATGGGACATTGTACCAATGTTTTATTGAGAACATTGTAATATCTGTTATCTCAACAACATTCCCAAAACATCCTCAACATGTTACAGTGAAAATGTTCTAGTTTTGTTAACATGTCACATTACAAGAACATTTTATAAAAACATTCCATCATCTCAGGACTAAATAATATCCTCAAAACATTTTGCGAACGTTAACCTGATTATGTTCCTCCTCTGTTATTATGGAACATTGTTTCAATGTTTTATAAAAGATCATTCTACAAACCTTTACCTCTCAACATCCTCAAAATGTTAAATTTAAAACGTTCTAGTTTTCTTAACACGTCGCATTACAAGAATGTTTTATAAAAAACATTCAGTCATCTCAGGCCTCAATGATATCCTCATAACATTTTGCGAGCGTTGATTTGATAATGTTCCTCCTTTGTTTTTATGGGACATTGTACCAATGTTTTATTGAGAACATTGTAATATCTGTTATCTCAATAACATTCCGAAAACATCCTCAACATGTTACAGTGACAATGTTCTAGTTTTGTTAACAAGTCACATTACAAGAACGTTTTATAAAAACATTCCATCATCTCAGGACTAAATAATATCCTCAAAACATTTTGCGAACGTTGATTTGATAATGTTCCTCCTCTGTTATTATGAGACATTGTGCTAATGTTTTATTGAGAACATTGTTTAATCTGTTATCTCAGCAACATTCCCAAAACATCCTCAAAATGTTACAGTGAAAATGTTATATCTTAGTTTACATTTAACCTTATAGGAACATTATTTGAAATGAGAAAACATCCTTAAAACATTCTTTAAACATTGCATTCAAATGTTTTATTTAAAACATTAACCAAACCTCTAGGGAATGTTAGCCAAAGTTCTGAGAACGTTCCCTGTTAGCTGGGTATTGAATGACTTTAGAAGTCTTGGAATATAGTGTGAAAACTTGATTGTGCTTTACAGTTTTTTATGCCTTTAGTGGGGCTTAACAAAATAACACAATATGCAGAATGTCGGACGTCACTTATAGGCTAAACTGTTTTTATAGATAAAACTATTTACATTCGGCAGTCATGAAAACAAATCTCAGATAACGGTTGACTAGGTAACAATGTGTAATTTTGCGCCGGAGTTCTCCTTTAACTTACATTAGCTAGCTAACTACGAACGAGCTAACCAGATAACATTAACAAATTGACAAGCACTTACTGGGCACAGTGGGCAGAATGGCTCTTCAAATGACGGACGAAATTGGAGGTTGTCATCTGACCGCGATCTTAACGTTGCATGTCTTGCAAAGCGCTGTTCTTTTGCCATCTTGTTGTAAGAAATTCTTGAATCCAAAAGCGACGACGACCCTCGTTATCCCTCCGGCTGACATGTTGATGTGATCTGATGTAAGTGGGCGTGGTGTGCGCGTAAGGTATGAGAGGGCATGACTGATGATCTCGTGATCCAGTCATGACAGCGCTATTCTCAGCCTGCGCTCCAGCTGGATCAACTTTATTTTTTTTACATAATTTATATATTTTATATTCAAACTGAAAACATGATGTGATTAACACTCAAGTCATATTATTACATGCAAGTGTGTTTGATTTATGGACCAAATTTTCAGATCAAGTTTATGGACCAAGTTAATTTAATTAATAAACCTATAAAACTATTAATGCACTACAATTAAACTGGTTATATGCCTTTACTTATAAAAAATAAAAAACTTATTAAAAAAAATACCAGGCTTAAGGCATTTATTTTTTATGCAGGCCATACACACAGGAGTGAAATGGTTAAGACCCCTCCCCCTACAAACACACACACATACACAGACAGGCAAAGACAGAGATGTAGGCTCAGATTAAGCAAGACCACATTCAAACAAACATATCTGACTTTCTGTGGGTCCTAGCTAATGAGTGTCAATTAGAAAGTTGTCCGGCTCGAGGAGTACAATATACATACCGATTTTTGTAACTGTAGATAAAACTAACAACCCTACTTTTGTCAAAAGGTGGCGCTACTGAGCCCTCACCACGCCCGTTTCTGAAACATTGCACGTGTCTACTGGCTAATAAATGTGATGTGTCTGTCGAGTTTCATGCATTTTGAAGCATGCTAAGGGTCTCAAAAGCATCCTAAAAGCATCCTAAAAGAAGGGTAAAGTTTGATGCGTCGCCACGGCAACAGTTTCAAAGATATCAAGAATCCATTCACAGGTCTACATCTGCCGTATGTTTACATTATACATATGAAGTTTGAAGCAAATCGGGTAAAAATAAAAGGGTGATATCAAAGCATTTTGAAAGTGACACACTTCCTGCTGCCAGTTGGTGGCGCTATAACTTTGACTCACAATAGTCACATCCATGTGATCGTCCTCTTACAGCGAACATACTGCTGAAGTTTCATCAAGATCAGTTAATGTATGCTGAAGTTATAACAAACTTCCTGTTTCACGTTTCTCGCCATGATTTCGTTTCCTCGCCACGGCCAAACCGTTCGAGATATCAAAAATCCCCACACAAGCTTTCATCCTCAATGTCTTCACTTTACGCTGACCGAGTATCGTCGAATTTGGATCAAAGCTCTAGGAGGAGTATTTCAAATAACATTGCGAGCGTTTTACAAACAAACCTCAATAGCCGACTTCCTGTTGGGCTGGGGTAAAAAGTAAAAGCGCGAGGTATAGATGAAACGATGAGATCAACATGCGTACCGAGTTTCATATTATTACATGCAAGCGTGTTTGAGTTATGGACCAAGTGTTCGGACCCCATTCCAGGGGGCGCTGACGAGCCCCCCTGCCACGCCCGGGTACCATCTTCAGCCCGGCTCTGATGGCCGCGGGTTCTGACCCGTGTGCAAAGTTTCAAGAGTTTTCGAGCATGTTAAGGGCCCCAAAAGTGCCCGAATAGTCGTAAGAAAAATAATAATAATAATAATAATAATAATAAATATAGCTGCGAGCAGCGATGGCGGGCCCAAGCCGGTGGCACCGCAACCCCGGTTCCTTTAGTTACCTAAATGCACCCGGGTGGCGGTGCCGAAGGCTTTGGCCCTTTTATGATTAAATGTTAAAACGGCTTGCCATACTCTGTCATTTCGACTAGTCACAATTATGTTACAGATATCTTAAATGATAATACAAACTATCCAAAATGTAATTACGAATAGACAGAAAGACGTTGTTGATATCTACAATGTTAATTCCGGACAGGCAAACTTAGCTTTTAAATGTTAAAAGGGCTTGCCATACAGGGACGTAGGCTCAGAGAGAGGCTCACCATATTCAAACCAAAATATCGGACTTCCTCTTGGTCCGAGCTAATGACTATGTATTAGAAAGTTGTCCGGCTTGAGGAGTACAATGTATATAGCGATTTTTGTAACTGTAGATAAAACTAACAACCCCACTTTTGTCAAAAGGTGGCGCTATTTAGTCCTTGCACTATGCCCGTTTCTGAAACTTTGCACATGTCTACTGGCTAATAAATGTGATGTATCTGTTGAGTTTCAAGCAATTTCAATTTCAATTTGACTGTTGAAAAGAAGTGCGCCGATTAGATACTCAGGATCGGTATTGGCTCTGACACTGCCATCTTTGACGAGGCTGATTCAAATTCTATATTGTGCATATATACTATTCTATGTTAGGCACAAAAACTTTCTAAAGTACCATAAAGGTTTTGTGTACTGTATTATTAGTGTTCTGAAGCTATTATGTGATATAGAAATTAATATTTAAGTCATTAAATTCAAGAACACAAACTTTTCCCTCTCTGCGCCTGTCAGTCATTCTCCATTCAGCATTCAAACAGCACGTCACATTCGGTTACAGTCAATGATGAAACGATCTTCAAGATGATTGAATGTTAATCCTATTATACTGGATCTTTAAGATAAAGGTCTAAAGGTCTATATTTTCGAATGAAGAAACTTTTTCTTGCTGGACTTTTTTGCTGTAACTTAACCGTGTTACTTTCTACCGGGTGTCGGACGCTGTCGGTTAGATCACAACACTAGAGTCACAGCACTATAATTGTTCTTCACGCACACAGTAACTGAAATTTAAAACCTTTAAAAGAAAAGGCTCAATAAACTATTGCATAGATAGATAATGTATAATACACTGTTCATAAATATGTATTTCCTTTGTGCTTTGAACTTTTCAATACGGACTCACTGCGCTGTAACTTTATGTGGTTTCAAGCACATCATTCTCCGCTCGGGATGCACATAAGTGCTTTGTGCTGCACCGTATTGGAGCCGTAATATCATAATGCAGTGACGTAATGACCGATTATTAATTGCCTCTCAATTATATGTTGCTGCGTCATTAAACATCTGTCCTATGCATTTCAAACATTTATAGCAGCCATGGCTATATTTTTTTATGATTTTTGTTATCTTGTTTTTCATGAATGTATTTTTCAAAAATAAGAGCAATGTGTATTATCTATTATTAATATGGTTTATAATAGCATTTTTGTCATAGATTATGACAAAGTAATCATATGATCCACCAGCGAGGAACCAGCAGAACAGAGTGAACATTCATTCTGTTTAGTTCAATCCTACTTAATAGGAATTTATTTAAAATGCTCGCTCTACTCCACACCATTAATGTCTTGTGCGGACATCCGTATTTCGACTTTCGGTTTTAAGTAAGCGATTTAAAAGCTCCCAAGTCCCAGCGGAGTCACATGTTGATTAACCGGTGGGAATATACACAATAGGCCTACCTGATATTGAACACAAGAGGGCAGTATAGCACTACGTATGACTCAGATTATTATTTTTTTATGAATTTTACAACAATTCTGGCTGTTTTTGAACATAAACATAATTCTTAAATGAAAAAAAGGAAAAATTGGGGAAGTTATAATATTTGTATAATTTAATTTAGAAACAAATGATGTATAATTACATTTTTAGAAGATATGAGGCTTTTAGTGTTTACTTTTTAGACATTACTTTAATCTTTTGCCATAGTTGCACATGTCTACTGGCTAATAAATATGATGTATCTGTTGAGTTTCAAGCAATTTCAAGCATGCTAAGAGTCCCAAAAGCATCAAAAAAGAATGTTAAAGTTTGATTCGTTGCCACGACAACAGTATCAAAGATATCAAAAATTCATTCACAGGTCTACATCTGCCGTGTATTTACATTATACAGATGAAGTTTGAAGCAAATCGGTTAAAAATAAGAGAGTGGTTTCAAAGCATTTTGAAAGTGACACACTTCCTGCTGCCAGTTGGTGGCGCTATAATTTTGACTCACAATAGTCACATCCATGTGATCGGTCTCTTACAGCGAAAACACTGCTGAAGTTTCATCAAGATCAGTTAATGTATGCTGAAGTTATAACACACATCCTGTTTCATGTTTCTCGCCATAATTTCGTTTCCTCGCCACGGCCAAACCGTTCGAGATATAAAAAATCCCTTGTCACCTTTTCATCCTTAATGTCTTGACTTCACGCTGATCGAGTTTTGTCGAATTTGGTTCAGTGCTCTAGGAGCATTACTTTAAATTCCATTGCATGTGTTTTAAACACAACCCTAAATAGCCGACTTCCTGTTGGGCTGGGGTAAAAAGTAAGAGTGTGAAGTAGGCTATATATGAAACGATGAGATCTATATGTGTACCAAGTTTCATATTATTACATGCAAGTGTGTTTGATTTATGGACCAAATTTTCAGACCAAGTTTATTGACCAAGTTAATCTGATTAATAAACTAATTATATAAAACTATTGTCAATGCACTACAATTAAACTAGTTATATGTCTTTACTTATAAAAAATAAAAATAAAAACTTATTTAAAAAATACCAGGCTTGAGAAATGTATTTTCTTTATGCAGGCCATACACACAGCAGTGAAATGGTTAAGCCCCCTCCCCCTGCACACTCACACACACACAGACAGGCAAAGACATGTAGGCTCAGATTGAGCAAGACACATTCAAACAAACATATCTGACTTTCTGTGGGTCCTAGCTAATAAGTGTAAATTAGAAAGTTGTCCGGCTCGAGGAGTACAATATACATACCAATTTTTGTAACTCTAGTTAAAACTAACAACCCCACTTTTGTCAAAAGGTGGCGCTACTGAGCCCTCACCACGCCCGTTTCTGAAACTTTGCACATGTCTACTGGCTAATAAATGTGATGTGTCTGTTGAGTTTCATGCATTTTGAAGCATGCTAAGGGTCTCAAAAGCATCCTAAAAGCATCCTAAAAGAAGGGTAAAGTTTGATGCGTCGCCACGGCAACAGTTTCAAAGATATCAAGAATCCATTCACAGGTCTACATCTGCCGTATGTTTACATTATACATATGAAGTTTGAAGCAAATCGGGTAAAAATAAAAGGGTGATATCAAAGCATTTTGAAAGTGACACACTTCCTGCTGCCAGTTGGTGGCGCTATAACTTTGACTCACAATAGTCACATCCATGTGATCGTCCTCTTAAAGCGAACACACTGCTGAAGTTTCATCAAGATCAGTTAATGTATGCTGAAGTTATAACAAACTTCCTGTTTCACGTTTCTCGCCATGATTTCGTTTCCTCGCCACGGCCAAACCGTTCGAGATATCAAAAATCCCCACACAAGCTTTCATCCTCAATGTCTTGACTTCACGCTGACCGAGTATCGTCGAATTTGGATCAAAGCTCTAGGAGGAGTATTTCAAATAACATTGCGAGCGTTTTAGAAACAAACCTCAATAGCCGACTTCCTGTTGGGCTGGGGTAAAAAGTAAAAGCGCGAGGTATAGATGAAACGATGAGATCAACATGCGTACCGAGTTTCATATTATTACATGCAAGCGTGTTTGAGTTATGGACCAAGTGTTCGGACCCCATTCCAGGGGGCGCTGACGAGCCCCCCTGCCACGCCCGGGTACCATCTTCAGCCCGGCTCTGATGGCCGCGGGTTCTGACCCGTGTGCAAAGTTTCAAGAGTTTTCGAGCATGTTAAGGGCCCCAAAAGTGCCCGAATAGTCGTAAGAAAAATAATAATAATAATAATAATAATAAATATAGCTGCGAGCAGCGATGGCGGGCCCAAGCCGGAGGCACCGCAACCCCGGTTCCTTTAGTTACCTAAAGGCACCCGGGTGGCGGTGCCGAAGGCTTTGGCCCTTTCATGATTAAATGTTAAAGCGGCTTGCCATACTCTGTCATTTCGACTAGTCACAATTATGTTACAGATATCTTAAATGATAATACAAACTATCCAAAGTGTAACGACTAGACAGAAAGACGTTGTTGATATCTACAATGTTAATTCCGGACAGGCAAACTTAGCTTTTAAATGTTAAAAGGGCTTGCCATACAGGGACGTAGGCTCAGAGAGAGGCTCACCATATTCAGACCAAAATATCTGACTTCCTCTTGGTCCGAGCTAATGACTATGTATTAGAAAGTTGTACGGCTTGAGGAGTACAATGTATATACCGATTTTTGTAACTGTAGATAAAACTAACAACCAATGTAGTAGCACTTCTCTTTTTTTGATTGGCTGATGCGTAGCAGGGTCGACTGCTGAACTCCAGGCGAGACGCGCTTGATTCTCACGTGAGAGCGGCGCGGCCAGAGAAATTGCGTATATTAAATATATTATTAATAGTTTTTCCGCATGAGAAATACAATGTGTGACGGGAGTGTGAGACAAAAGACTGAAACGAGTGACTGTCATGCTCAATGCGTGACACACTATAAAAAAATATTTCACACTATTTCCAAGCTTGTTGTCGCAGGGGCACTGGCCCCCCCAGGCCCCCGCCTAGAACCGCCATTGCTCACACACACACACACACACACACACACTTTCTCTCTCTCTCAAGAAGCAAAAACATGACTGCTAAAGGTTGTATCAGCGATGGCGGGGTAACATCACTTAACATCACGAGTGCTATTCCCTTAGGCCACGCCCCCTTGTCTCCCCAAAGTATTATAAGCAATCATGCGTATCCCGTGTGCAGAATGATGCACTTGAAGCAACACCAAGTCACAGCACGCAACGCTTCACATTGAAAAGAACATAGCGAAGGGATGGTATCTATAATCTATGCTTAGTAGGGCTGCACGATTTGGGAAAATGTCATATTGCCATTATTGAGCCAATATTGCAATTGCGATTTGCGACTCCGATATAATAAAATGGTTTCATGAGTCCAACTTGCTTGGTTCTAAAGTAAAATGCACACACAGATTAATGTTTATTTCTCAACTCAAACTAAAAACAACAACAACAATAAATGATTGATAACACCTATAATGATCAATAAACCATCAACCAAACCAACATTACAGTGATTCCATCAATTGAAAGCCATCAACTTTTTAAAAAATTATTACGCTTAAAAAATATATATAACAGCTTTTAAATTAAGTGAACTTCAAACAATCCCCACATAAACCCATAATAAAAAACATATTTACCTGTGCCCTTCCTGTCTTAACAGGTACAGAAATTGAATAAAGTTATCAAACAGTCTGCGCTGCCTGAATCATAAATTATATATATAATAATCCTTATTAAAGCTACAAAAGTTCTTTACTCAAGATCAGTGAGTAATTTTCTAATTTCCCTTTGTTCTTTTAACTTTACTGAAAGAACGCTTTATTCGCTGCTGGCCCTTTAAGAGCACCCGTTGCCGAGACGCGGATCTCACACGCGCCTCATAGCACAACTCTTTTCATCCATAGACTTTTATGTTATGAAGATACTAGACAAAACCACATTTTGGCATAATTGTGTGTGCTATTGTTCGTTCAAGCTCGAAAGAGAACTGTTTATTCTGGGCTGGCACACGGTCAGTGCATGCGCATTATGCGTATCATCTAATCTAGGGCACTCACAGGCAGCTTTTCACTTCTTGTCGTGCAAAATGCGAAAAGGCATTTGAACCAATAAGAGGGGGATCTTGTAACTCAAAGGATGACAAAAAAGAAGAGATGCTGCGCTAATAGCCCTACTTTGTTTATTTCATATAAAATCGCGGCATTTTGCGTTATATAATTGCATAGGTTTGAGATCGCTATTACGACTGCGATATAATTAATCGTGCAGCACTAATGCTTAGTGTATTCTAAAGGGCAATAAACTCCACTCCAGCAAGATAGTCATTTTATGCAAATCATAGACCTTTATGCCTTATCTACAAATAAAGTATAATATTGGGAACATTGATCTTGAAGAGAGTGTCGTCGTGTTACTGTCGCAACCGAACGCGACGCGCTAATGCTGATGCATGGAGAATGACTGAGGCGAGATGACTTTCCGTTAACTTTAACTTAGAGACTAAAATATTAATTTTACCACACATTAAGCTATTGAATGACTTTAGAAGTCTTGGAATATAGTGTGAAAACTTGATTGTGCTTTACAGTTTTTTATGCCTTTAGTGGGGCTTAACAAAATAACACAATATGCAGAATGTCGGACGTCACTTATAGGCTAAACTGTTTTTATAGATAAAACTATTTACATTCGGCAGTCATGAAAACAAATCTCAGATAACGGTTGACTAGGTAACAATGTGTAATTTTGCGCCGGAGTTCTCCTTTAACTTACATTAGCTAGCTAACTACGAACGAGCTAACCAGATAACATTAACAAATTGACAAGCACTTACTGGGCACAGTGGGCAGAATGGCTCTTCAAATGACGGACGAAATTGGAGGTTGTCATCTGACTGTCCGCGATCTTAACGTTGCATGTCTTGCAAAGCGCTGTTCTTTTGCCATCTTGTTGTAAGAAATTCTTGAATCCAAAAGCGACGACGACCCTCGTTATCCCTCCGGCTGACATGTTGATGTGATCTGATGTAAGTGGGCGTGGTGTGCGCGTAAGGTATGAGAGGGCATGACTGATGATCTCGTGATCCAGTCATGACAGCGCTATTCTCAGCCTGCGCTCCAGCTGGATCAACTTTATTTTTTTTACATAATTTATATATTTTATATTCAAACTGAAAACATGATGTGATTAACACTCAAGTCATATTATTACATGCAAGTGTGTTTGATTTATGGACCAAATTTTCAGATCAAGTTTATGGACCAAGTTAATTTAATTAATAAACTAATTATATAAAACTATTAATGCACTACAATTAAACTGGTTATATGCCTTTACTTATAAAAAATAAAAAACTTATTTAAAAAAATACCAGGCTTAAGGCATTTATTTTTTATGCAGGCCATACACACAGGAGTGAAATGGTTAAGACCCCTCCCCCTACAAACACACACACATACACAGACAGGCAAAGACAGAGATGTAGGCTCAGATTAAGCAAGACCACATTCAAACAAACATATCTGACTTTCTGTGGGTCCTAGCTAATGAGTGTCAATTAGAAAGTTGTCCGGCTCGAGGAGTACAATATACATACCGATTTTTGTAACTGTAGATAAAACTAACAACCCTACTTTTGTCAAAAGGTGGCGCTACTGAGCCCTCACCACGCCCGTTTCTGAAACATTGCACGTGTCTACTGGCTAATAAATGTGATGTGTCTGTTGAGTTTCATGCATTTTGAAGCATGCTAAGGGTCTCAAAAGCATCCTAAAAGCATCCTAAAAGAAGGGTAAAGTTTGATGCGTCGCCACGGCAACAGTTTCAAAGATATCAAGAATCCATTCACAGGTCTACATCTGCCGTATGTTTACATTATACATATGAAGTTTGAAGCAAATCGGGTAAAAATAAAAGGGTGATATCAAAGCATTTTGAAAGTGACACACTTCCTGCTGCCAGTTGGTGGCGCTATAACTTTGACTCACAATAGTCACATCCATGTGATCGTCCTCTTACAGCGAACATACTGCTGAAGTTTCATCAAGATCAGTTAATGTATGCTGAAGTTATAACAAACTTCCTGTTTCACGTTTCTCGCCATGATTTCGTTTCCTCGCCACGGCCAAACCGTTCGAGATATCAAAAATCCCCACACAAGCTTTCATCCTCAATGTCTTCACTTCACGCTGACCGAGTATCGTCGAATTTGGATCAAAGCTCTAGGAGGAGTATTTCAAATACCATTGCGAGCGTTTTACAAACAAACCTCAATAGCCGACTTCCTGTTGGGCTGGGGTAAAAAGTAAAAGCGCGAGGTATAGATGAAACGATGAGATCAACATGCGTACCGAGTTTCATATTATTACATGCAAGCGTGTTTGAGTTATGGACCAAGTGTTCGGACCCCATTCCAGGGGGCGCTGACGAGCCCCCCTGCCACGCCCGGGTACCATCTTCAGCCCGGCTCTGATGGCCGCGGGTTCTGACCCGTGTGCAAAGTTTCAAGAGTTTTCGAGCATGTTAAGGGCCCCAAAAGTGCCCGAATAGTCGTAAGAAAAATAATAATAATAATAATAATAATAATAGAAAAGAATAATCCTAAGGAAAACAATAGGGCCTTCGCCCTTTCAGGGCTTGGGCCCTAATAATAATAGAAAAGAATAATCCTAAGGAAAACAATAGGGCCTTCGCCCTTTCAGGGCTTGGGCCCTAATAATAGAAAAGAATAATCCTAAGGAAAACAATAGGGCCTTCGCCCTTTCAGGGCTTGGGCCCTAATAATCCTTAGGAAAACAATAGGGCCTTCGCCCTTTCAGGGCTTGGGCCCTAAATATCTTTATTTGTGTTCCGAAGATGAACGAAGGTCTTACGGGGTTGGAACAGCATGGGGGTGAGTAATTAATGACTTAATTTTCATTTTTGGGTGAACTAACCCTTTAACTACTGCGCTCTGTTAGGGCAGAGATGCAAGTGCATTCTGGGAGTTGTAGTCTTTCATCCACATAAGCCAAAAATAAATTTTCTGCCTTTATGGGGCTTTATAACTTTGTTTATAGAGCCACTCTTAAACAAATTAAGAGCAGAATTGTATGGATTACCTGTCCTAAGATGTACATTATATTTTTATTTGTCTATGGGAGAATGTTAAACCAGAATGGAGAGCATTATATAAGTCACCTTTGCCAAAGAAAATGTGAGACTTACAATGGAGAAATTTGCATGATGCTATTGCAGAGAATGGTCTTGTTTCAGTTATAGACCCTGGTATTAGCGACGTATGTCCTTTTTGTTCAAGAAAGAACATATAGCCCATGCTTTTTTTGTATTGTAACAGACTCATACCATTTTTTTCAGGTTTTAACATAGTGAAATCCAGAATTTTAATTGTACTTTTGATATTATAAGGCAGTGGGGGGTATTAGGGAAGCGCGGGGCGCAACCTAACGTGGAGTTAAATGTAACACTGACCTTTTACGTAGTTACTCAGGGTCACACAGGCTGTGTTTACCCTATTTTTCTTTCGGTGCCAGAAAACGGTCTCCCGTGGATTTGTGGAAAGTTTTGGTAATATTTTGTGAAGATACTGGACAAAGAGTGTTTTGACACCATGCAAACTTGTAAATTTTTTCATTATAGTTTTTTTTCGGTTTCTGAGTTGGGTGTATACGTTTCCAAATCTAACTTTATATTGCCTTAATCACTGTCTTGTTGGCTCAAACATTGCACTGTTTTGAAACATGTCAGCAATTCCTAGCAACTGTTAGCTTGGCTTAAAATATTTAATACACAGCAGGGTTAGTTGTAGCACAGTGTTACAACTAAGCCGCCAAGTGTACAATGATAATCAAATGAAAACCGGGAGCCACACAACTTTTCAGGTTTGAGTATTTATTTATACATTTAACTTTGTTGGACTTTCACAAACAATGTTGGAATTTAAAATGTTTAAAATTGAGTTTACTATGCATTGATCACTATTTTTTATTTATTAAAAATATGGCCTGTTTTTAATGCAATAAATCCTTTAAATTTTGAATTATTTGTATTATTATTGCTGTTCTTCTTATTATTAATAATAATAATTTTACATGCCTCTGCCACACACAAATCTAATCCAATTGCAATTACAATATTTTCTGATTTTATTTATTATTATTTATTGCACAACTGTGCAGCCCTATCCTATATCTCTACCCACGATATAGAAGGATGATTGGATGAGGGATGGATGTATGGACGTCTATCTATAGATGCACAAACAATATCAAACTATACAAGTAAAATAGTATTGAATTATGTGTGTTATATATACACACAAGTGTTACAACTAACCCCTCTGTCTATTACAATTAAAGGGTTAGTTCACCCAAAAACGAAAATTCTGTCAGTATTTACTCACCCTCATGTTGTTCCAACTCCGTAAGACCTTCGTTCATCTTCGGAACACAAATTAAGATATTTGAGATATTAAGACCGCTCCTGCATACAGTCCATAGGCTTCTTCAGGGAATGACTCTTGCTGGCCTCCAAAAGTCATTAAATACTTTTTGTGCGCAAAAAACAAACAAAAATAATGACTTTATTTCAACTATTCACTTCCTTCTCTCTCTGCTTTGAGTCAGGTTACTAGTTTAATAGCGTAAGCTTCTGTTATTGTACATCACACGCATCACACACATGACCAGCGTCGGCCAATAGTGAGCCTACGTGTGACTATGCTATCACACTACGTTAACTGACTAGAGGCGCAGAGAGATGTATGTATGTTGCTTGTGTAAAAAAAAAATTAATCTAACCTAATTGTTTTTTAATTAATTGAGCCAAAACCAAAATGTGTTAGGTTGTGCCCCTATGTCTTTTGAATTTATTTGGTGTTATAAGGGGGCTTTGTGTGAAATTATTAATGAGAGTTTACAGTTTGTACCAACACATTCTCATCCCAAGATGTCTTCTAGCTGACGCTTTTGATCATACGTCAACATCCAACGTTTTAGGGTACCCTTTAATGTCAGTTAGATGACGATCCTAGGGCGTCATCTAACTGACGCTTTACTTTTTGTGTCAGTTAAATGACGGGTTTTGGTCTGGGGTAGGGTTAGGATTAGATAGCGTCATCTAACTGACGTTAAAGGGTACCCTAAAACGTCGGATGTTGACGTATGGTCAAAAGACGAATTGGGATGAGAACGGGCTGTTTGTACATGTTTTTAAATTATTTTTTTAATGTATATTGATTTTTGATTTGGGTATTTGATATGAATTGTATGTGTACATTCTTAGGTAGGTATTAGTTTACGATAATTGTAATAAAGGTGTGTTGAAATCCCCCCAAAAAATCTATTTTTCTCGCTCTATCTCTTTGTACTTCCAAAACAAAAGCACTTGTGCAGAATTTGGAGTGTTGATCACATACTAATTCTCTTGCGTATTTTCTCAGTGAACTCTTGGAGCTTATCTTGTCAATATACAATGCAAATGAGACCTAAGCCAAAGTAACAGTTGTATCAGTGTGGGTCATGTTGGACGTGAAGTTTGGATCCTTTACTAATGCTGACATAAGCCTAGGCTGTGATTTAGAAACTCGAGTGTTGGTGTAGTAGCAGGGATCGATGGCCTGTGATTGGGGAAGCAGTCCCCACTGTGAGATCCCTAGCACAGATATGGGAATCAGAAAACAGGGTCAATGGTCTGGCATCTCCCAATGCAGAACTCAGAAGCAACCGTTTTCTTTTTGTGTTGGTGTCAGTAGTTCCTTTGCTCTTATTGGAGATTTATATGGACCACAATGCATTGTGTTTGATTGTTTGTTTGTTTGTTTGCTTATTTATTTTTGTAACACTTTATATTAAGGATCAATTCACCATTGATTAACTTAACATATATTAAAAAAATATATATTAGGCTTTATTTAGTCAATTAATGAACATACCAGAAATTGTCTTTACTTAAGCCATAAGTACTGGCTTATTTTAAGTGAATAACCTTGAATAACACTCAATGAGTGTCATAAAAATGAATAATTAATGTGTATATACTTTTCACTTCGGGTGTAACAGTACACAAAATGACCGTTTGGTACATACCTCGGGGTTTAAAGTCAGCTTTTAAAGGGTTTGGTTCAGGTCCGGCACAGCAGGGGGAGGGAAACGAAATATAAAATTGCTTTTTTAAATTAAAAAGTGGTTTACTGTACAAATTGTGTCTCTGTCTTCAATTAATTTAATTTAATTTAATTTAATTTAATTCAATTATAACTAAAGTTTGGTAACACTTTATAATAACTGCACACTATCAATCATTAGTTAAGCATGAGTAAACAGTTAATTCATCATTTATAAAACATTAATAGACATTAATATGCAGTTTATAAATATAGCTATACATGCTTTTTTCTTGATTTATAAGCATATCTATAATGCGTTTAATGATTGTATTTTCATACTTTGTTAATGATCAATTAATAATTTCTAAATGAAGTATAGCATTATTTACAAACCAGTTGTTTAAGAGTTGTCAGTCATTCATAAGATCACCTAGAAAGTGTAAGTAAATGTAGTAAATACAGGTAGTTATAAAGCATTTATTAGTGGTCAGTTAACTATTTTTGTGAGCTAATCTAAAGTGAGGACTATTCATGCTTTGTAAAGCATTTATAAAGGCGATTTAAAGACTCGTCAATCTTCTAAACAGTAAAATGTAACAAACACAACGCAGTGATACAGAACATAGAAATATTTAACAGCCTTTAAAAATGCTTTACAAGGCATGAATAGTCCTCACTTTAGATGAGCTCACGAACATAGTTAACTGACCACTACTAAATGCTTTATAACTACCCAAATTAACCCTTAATTACAGCATTAATACATGTTAATAAAGCATTTATTAACACATTAAGTGACCATCACTTTATGTCTGAATAATAAGATGTATGAATGTACATTTAAATAGTTTATTAATCATTTACTTACTCGCTCTAAGTAATCGTATGAACCACTGAAAACTCTCAAATAACTGGTTCATAAAAAATGCAATTCTTCATTTAGAAATGATAAATTGATCATTAATAAAGGATGAAAATACAATTATTAAACAACTTATAGATATGCTTTTAAATCAAGAAGAAAGCATTTATAGCTGTATTTATGAACTGCTTATTAATGTCTATTAATGCTTTATGAATGATGAATTAATGGTTTACTCATGCTTAACTAATGATTATTAGCGTGTAGTTATTATAAAGTGTTACCAAATTTTAAAATGTTTATCCTTAATAAACATGATAAATGATATCAAAATTATAAAATTCTTTAGGAAAAAATGTACATCTGCTATATGTCAGTCATCGTCAGCACAATCTTGTCTTCGTCTTCACTACACTTCCTAGAATCCTCCTTGTCTCCACACCTGAACTCACTCCCTCAATCACCCACCTGTTCATCATCATCAGCTGTGTCACCTGTCCTCACCCTGTTAGTGTTCATTTGTGTGTGTATTTAATTTCCATCTCTTCAGTCAGTCCTGTGACCTGTACCATGATGGTAGTTGAACAAACTCAGGGTTGCAGGATTAGTTTTGAGTTGACAAAACCAAACCAATCCAACCAGGATTTGTTGGTACCATGATGATCATCATTAACTTTCTTTGTCAACTCAGGCTTTGATCCTGAGATTAGAAGGTTAGGTGTGACATCAGTAGTGAACAGAACTGAAACTCATTCAGAACTCATTGAAATTAATTTCTCGCAAGGGAAGCAGCGCAATCCACTTATTAATTAAAAGTATTAAATTATTAAGAATTTAAACAAATGTACACAGCAGGAATAAAATAGCTGTCTATGAAAGAGGACAACTAAAAGAAAAGGTCTTGTTATATTAGTGCAAGTAAACTTATGAAGTTAGTTTATAAAGTTGATGAAGGTATAGAGGTAAAGCTCATTTTATAGCTTCATGTATTGATTCTAAAGTGTATTTATATTATCTTTATGTACTTATTTATTTAAAATCTGTGTAATAATATTTGATGAACTGAAATTGTACATGTGAGATCGTTTAAGGGTATAATAATTACATAAATAATTTCTATATCATACAAATGTATTATTCTAAATAAGCATTACTAAAAGCCAGATGATTTTTGTCTTTAAAAATCATTTGCTATGTAGTGACCTTTAATTTGGAGTAGAAACAGGTGGAGTGACTTTATCGAGTCATACATGTGTCACTTTGCTCACAGCTCATTGGTCCAAGTTCGTTTCGCAACCTTTTTAGCGAGCCTATAGAGCGGCGGGACAGGCGGCTTCCGCTTTGCATGCCATGAGCACTTTGCAGGTCTTCCAAGCGAAGATGCTCAGAGACATGCACGAGGGCGGGACTGACTCGACGGCATTTAAAGATTTGCGGTCCGCCACTGACCTTGCTCTCCGGGCAACGAAAGTGGCCGCTCGCGCCGTCGGTCAGGTGATGGCCACTTCGGTGGTTCAGGAGCGCCATCTCTGGCTCAACCTGGCAGACACGCGGAGCGCTGAGCGGACTCGTCTGCTCGACGCTCCGCTCTCCCAGGTTGGCCTTTTCGGCGGTGCGGTCGAGGACTTCGCCCAGCAGTTCTCCACCGCCCAGAAGCAGACGGAGGCCATTAAACACATCCTGCCCCGGCGACCAGCTGCTGCCTCCACCCAGTCATCGGCGCAGGTGCCTCCCTCTGCTCGCCGCCGAGGACGCCCCCCTGCGGCTCCCCTCCCTCCCGCCCGGCCCCAGCAGCAGCCTTCACCCGGGCCCCGGCGTCGAGGAGGCCGCAGGCCGGCGTCACAGCCCCCTCAGGCCGCTCGCCCCGCTAAACGCCAGGCCAAGCGAAGATCCTGACACGGGCCGCTCAGTGACGATCTCGAGTCTTTCCCAGGAGGCGGTAGCAGGCCCCCTCCTTCCCCCTGTGGAGGGCCGGGGGAGAATCTTTTGTTCTCAGCTCCCCGCTGCTCACCCACGGGTGGGCAGCACCCTGAACTGGTTAAAGAAAGACTTGACATCCTCACTGAGCTCACAGCCAGATGATTTTTGTCTTTAAAAATCATTTGCTATGTAGTGACCTTTAATTTGGAGTAGAAACAGGTGGAGTGACTTTATCGAGTCATACATGTGTCACTTTGCTCACAGCTCATTGGTCCAAGTTCGTTTCGCAACCTTTTTACCTGGAACGTAACCTGCCCCGGACCAGGTTAGCAATGGAGTGTAAGCTACTATGGCGAAGAACACTGCTAAAAGCCAAACCACTTTCATGGTGCCCAGGGTTGGCGCAAACTAAACTGAAACATACCTGGCTAGCCACCTAAACTGGCTTCATGGTATAGGCCTCTGGTCAGTTCTTGTTTATGTAACTTTGTTCATAATTGTATTATCCTGCCTGTCATCCTAACTGCCTGTATGTATCTGTGAGTAAACTTGAAGTAAATTGTTTGTATTGGAGCCTTTGGACTTTGAGTCTTCTTCAACCCACACTACACCGTGACATTAATGTTGTAAACTATGTAAGATGCACTTACTTGCACATTACTATAATATTACAGGTTAACAACAGAGCCCAAATTTTTAGTCTAAATTCAATTGCTATTTATTTTTAGATATAAAAACACTCAAATAACAAATTGTAAGCAAACATGTAAGATGCACATCAGTTTTTGTATTAACTTCTAAATCTATTTATAAAATTATGTTTTTACTCCAATTCGTTGTTGAAATATAATCATTTATACACAGTGGCTGTCATTTTCATGATAGATTAATTTAAACCTACAGTAAATAATCAAGATATCATTAACAGGTTCAGTAAAATTAATATTAGGCTAATATCGTACATATATTTTGTGAACGAGTTAATTTCTTTAGCAAACTAAAAAGATGTGGATCATCTTTGATATTTGATATCAACCTTGATATTTTTCCATCATTGAAACACTGATTGAGCGTTTACACGAGATATGATCCGTTTCAATAAGTTGTACTGTATCTTTCAACATACCTTCCGATGTTCATTTATGTTTCTGTAACAAGGAAGAGATGATCGCATTCACTCACACGCCATGCTACCGCGTTTTTATCAAAAGCAACAGAACAAAGAGCTTATTGCGACTATTGGTGGTTGGGCTACAAAGCTGTATTTGTTGTGCACTGCTTTTATCTTATCCATGTCCTTATCCGTTGTCATAATTCACCGGGAATCTAAATTGTTCTAATGCATTCAGTACACATGTGCACCATACCGGAAGTCCTGCACCGATACAGTTGGGTATGAATACGTGTACCGTTACACTTTTCCATGTACCTACTTTTCACTTTAGATCAAATTATCTTTATTACACAATTTAAGTAATGTGTTACTCAAAACTGTAAAAGGTAGCACTTTTTTACAGTCCTGCTTCCCATGTACTAGGTACTTATTATAGTATTTGCAATAACGTGGTAATAACCCTAAATCGTCTTGGGTTACGACTGTGCAGACAAGACCCTGCGTTGATGACGATACTTTGGGGAACGAGTACCCACTATGCTACGATGAGCCCTGCCTGTCCCATTGCGAAGCTTTGCACAAGCACACTTAGGACGAGAGCACTAGAGTGCCTGGAAGGAATGGTAGAAGGAATGTCCAGGCTATCCACAAGTTTCCGAGGGGCGCTCCTGTAAAAAATAAAGTGGGTGAAACTTCCGGTGACGCGGCGGAAGTAGCATTCCAATGGTATTTTGTGTGTTAGTTAGCGAAGAGGCTAGCTGTTTTTCGGAGAATTATTTTACTATTTAAAGACGCAAATCTTTATGAGAGATGTCGTTACGGAGCTCAGGGACAACATGTGCTGTTCGCGGTTGTACGTATAGCCGGACTAAACTAATTTAGTGGCTTAAACGGGATTGTTTTGAACATAAGCTGAAAACGAAATCAGAGTGATCCTGCCAACGACTGTAGTTTCCATCACCTCCCAAAAGACGACGAATCTTCCTGTGTACATTTGTTTAAATTCTTAATATTCTATCAAATCTATCAGCATGTGTTTGGCTGTTCGCTACTGATGTTACAGCTAAACTCAGGATCAAAGCCTGAGTTGACAGAATACCAAATGTGCCAGTTAATGTATTCAAGCAGCACATTCATTTATAATTTTGAATAAACTCCAAAGCACAATGACTAAGTGTGTATTTTTTATTTTAATTGTTTGTCAGCTCGCACAACTGTCTGTCACCATGCCTTGATGAGTATTGATTATTAATAATGTTATTATAATACTCCCAATCAACTACTGCAGATGTAAAGGTACTGTTATTTCACCCTTTTGAATTTCGTTGAGGTTGTGTTCCCACATCGTTAGCTAGTTTGGATCGCTATAACTTGAATGACTGTCAACTGTTGAATGAACGAGTGTCAAGCATGTCAAATCGCGCTTTGTTTACTTCCAACCGGAAGTCGCGCCCACTTTTGACACAAGGCCTCATGGGGCGTATAGGAAACTTGTGGATAGAATCTGATAAAAGTATGAGGTGTGGACCATCAATTGCATGCTCCCTCAAAACTTGCGACATCTGTGGCATTGTGCTGTGTGATAAAACTGCGTATTTTAGAGTGGCCTTTTATTGTGAGTAGCCTAAAGGCTGATTTATACTTCTGCGTCGAGGGTACGCCGTAGTGTACGGCGTTGGCTACGCACGTAGGCGACGCCGTTGTGAGCATTTATACTTCTGCGTTCAGGTATTGGTTGCTCTGCAGTACTGCTCCGAAACGCTAGGAGGCGGCGGAGGGTTTTAATGTTCCACTGTGTTTAGATTCCTCGCGGCTAGATTACTACAAGCAATAGCGACTGAAAGAGAGTGGATCATGTTGGAGTTGGAGCTTATTGGGGTGGAAAAACAGTTCATTTTAGTGAAATTACTAAAACTGAAAGGCAGAAATGAGAGAAGACGTCGGAGGAGAAGGTACGTGCGGAAATGCGTATGAGGAAATACGATGCTACCAAGCCGACCAATCACCGATCTTGCGGTCCGCGTCGTCGCGACGTGTAGTTACATTTTTGAAGAGGTGCGCGTCAGGCAACGCGGAAGGGTACGCGGTATGGGACGCGTCTGTGCGTATGCTACGCCGTACCTACTGCGCGCACCCTACGCAGAAGTATAAATTGGCCTTAAGGCACACCTGTGCAATAATCATGCTGTCTAATCAGCCTCTTTATATGCCACACCTGTGAAGTGGATGGATTATCTCGGCAAAGAAGTGCTTTCTAACAGATTTGTGGACAATGTTAGAGAGAAATAGGCTTTTTTTTGTACAAATAAAAAGTCTTAGATCTTTGATCTTTGTACAATAGCACAATACAAGAACTACTCTAATTTGTCATTTATAGTATAATGCTTCAAATTAAGTTGTTAATTTTACAGATTTTGTTTGTAATTATACTAGAGTTGTGAGTAAAATTCAAAACAAATTAAATAAAACAACTTTGAAAAAAAGTATTTCGTTATTTTCCATAATTGTATTTTTTACAGTTTTTGTTTTGTACTGTGTACTAAAATTAAGCAAAGTATTTTGTGGAAAATATTATTACTATATCAAAACAATTGTTAATAGTTCTAATTTTTATATTGCCTTTCACAATAAGTATTGGTTTATAGAAACCAGAATACCTTAACATGCTCTAAAAAATCCCGTAGCTAGCACTATACCAGTGAGTTTTGCTTGGGTAAGCACCACTAACCTAGTTTATTCTGATAGCTGTCAAACATGCTAATTCGGTAACCTATTTTTATCAAAGTCACTCATGTCCAATAAAACTGACTCTGCATATTAAATCACAGATGATCAGTTTTTCACAGAGGATTACACTCATGTAATCCACATTTCCAGTTTTTTTGAACTGATCTTCAGAGACCTAACTAAAGATTAAAATGTTTGCACATATTTAGGATTATAGCATCTGATAGAATTACATCAAAATCCTCCAATGTGATTTTCTGCAGCAAAATTCCCAGTGTGTAACTAAAAAGGATAGTTCACCCAGAAATGAAAATTACCTCATGATTTACTCAAGCCATCCTAGGTGTATATGACTTTCTTCTTTCACCCAAACACAATTGGAGATGGAAAATACCCTGGCTCTTTCAAGCTTTATAATGGCACAATGGAGGACGAGGTTTTAAAGCCCAAAAAAGTGCCGCCATCCATCAGAAAAGTACTCCGTGTGGCTCTGCAGGGTTAATAAAGACCTTCTGCTAGCGAAGCGATGCGTTTGTGTAAGAAAAATATCTTTATTTAAAACTTTATAAACTAAAATAACTAGCTTCCGGCAGATGGCCGTACGCATCAATTTATGGCGAAAGAGTAACCCCTGACCTAATGCTTGACGTATTGGCGAACACAGAAGCCCATGAGGATAGAGCAAGTCACGAATTAAGTCAAGTCACATTTATTTATATAGCGCTTTTCACAGCTTCACAGTGATAACATGAAAGTAGTACAACACAGATCAATAATATTGCTAAACACTAAATAACCCCAACTGAGCAAGCCAAAAGCAAGGCGACAGTGGCAAGGAACCAAAACTCAGTCAGATTGGATGGAGAAAAAAACCTTGGGAGAACCCAGGCTCAGTCGGGGGCCAGTTCTCCTCTGGCTTACATTTATATTGTTTATATATAAATAATAAATATAAATATTGTTTACGTATAAAACGGCGCCATAACATATTAGAAGATATCTAAAACGAGAATTTTTTAAAGAAAAATATCAGAGGATTTCGGTATGGACATCCATTCATTTAGCTCACTCAAGCTGGAAAACGAGCCTCCTCTGAGAGTCTCATCTTTACTTTGGAATATCATTGCACAGAAAAAAAATGTTTTGCACATTTTAATCAGGTAATGTGTCAAATGCATTAAAGAGTCTGTGCTAAATTGTTCTTTGGATTATGTTGGTTAATAAATTAGAATCTATATTAAGTTTAATATACAGCACACATATATGTATGGCACAATGTTTTACCTGTGTATACCAGTGTAGCACCTGTTTAACCTTGCTTGTGGGTGCTTTGTGAATACAGAGCAAAATATCACACACAAAAGTGATACAACTGTTTAGTGAGTTTAAGAATGAGAAATTTAAAAATCTCTTCGCTTGCTCTAATTCATGTACCAGTATAAACTGTGGGTGAAACTTGTTTAATGCTATTTTCCTTTCATTCTTACTCATGAACTTTACTCAAACTATTTTTTTTTTTTTACATTTTGACAATCCCTGGCAGTTTTGTGGACGTCCTTAATTTTAAGAGGGGAAAAAATATGTTTCTCACAGGAACCTTGGGTATTGAATAAAAGAATAAAAAAATAGAAAAATAAAAAACTTTCAAAAGCAATTCCTTTATCAGCCTGCGGTCATAACAGTACCCATATATTTGACTGATTAAAGAACTTGATGAGCACTTCCAAGTTTAAGTTTATGGCATGGATAAATTTTCAGAAAAGCAATATCAAACAAGTAAGGAAGAAATAGATTTAAACTGCCCTATTATGCCTTTGTCATTGACACACACACACACACACACACACACAATATATATATATATATACATATATATATATATTAGGGGTGTGCAAAGCAGCCGGTATTTGTATCTGTATTTGTATTCAGGGGGGGAAAGTATTTGTATTCGAGTAAAATTAAAAATAGGCATAAAAATCTTTAATTTACTTTATAGTGTATGGATTCTTTAATTATATCCATTATAATAATTATGGATATGCAATATTGGTTGATGTTTTTCTATAAATCCAGCAATGAACATTTAACAAGAAAAGTCATTGAAAAGAAAATAACAGTCAGCCATTACCTCATGAACCATGGTTAAACCAACAACTAATGAAATAAAATTGTGAACATTATGAACCCCAACACCACGGTGGAGGCAGCTGAACAGACAGAATAAGTTAGGGATAATGTATAGCGAGGAGGTTGATTATGAGCCCGACGCACCGCCTCGCCCCTAATATATATATATATATATATATATATATATATATATATATATATATATATATATGACAACAACAAATGCTTAATATGGCAGTTTCAGTTTGAGTGTTAAAACGTGTCTTGCTCACTGAATACCAAGTACCAAATGCATTGGAAGTAATGTGCTGCATCTTTCACTTAAGATATGGGAATTGCAAGGTGTAAAATACATTCAGCAGAAATTCTGTGGACATGTTTGCACTAGTGCACCTGATTTGCATAATTCCTTTAGTAAAAATGAGTGCTAAAACAATGCAGATTGCACCATTATAAGTGCCCACAATTTATTCATAGTACATTTCCTCCTGTGTATGCCATATCCTGGCTTGTCTGGCTTATGCATCATTGCAAATTGAATTGATTTAGATCTTTGGAATGTTATATTTCATCGCAAGTTGAATTTACCTTTTAGATCACATTTTAGTGTCTTTAGATTTTGAGCATTAAGAAAAAACAGATGTACCAAAAGCTCCATTGGTAAGATGAATGTTTCACTTTTGCATTTGCTCATCCTCATTTTCCCTATTGACATTTCCACAGAGGCGAGAGTCGTCATCTTTTTCCAAGAAGACCAACAACACTTTCAACATTGTGGGAACCTACAGCATGGGCGTTGCCAAAGATCCCGGATTGACAACCATCTCCAAGAGTGCGACATCCACATCCACATCCACCCCATCACAGTCGGCCCGAGACATCCGACTACCCAAAATGGATGGTGAATATGTTCCGGAAGGTGGAAAAAAGTCATACAATCGCGTCAGCAAAGTGGACAAGATCTCTCGTATTATCTTTCCAGTGCTCTTCTTCATCTTCAACCTGGGTTACTGGGCCACGTATGTCAACAGAAAGCCGACCATTAACCGATCCAGCCCACAGAAATGAACATGGCGACTGCCAAAAGAGAAAAACTGCCAGTCGACCATGCTACTGTTTTCGTTTTCCAAAATTCCCATCATCCTTTTTCCCCCCCTACATCTTGTAGTAGTGCCAAACAGCCACATAGACACACAACCCTGGTCAGTAGTTTTCCTAATTTTTATCCGACATTTCCTGTGTTGCATGATGCAAAGTATGAATAATTAATATCATGACTTTATAAATGGATGATCATTACTAAACCCTCCCTCACTTCACACGCTGTCTATCATCAGGAAGAAAACTTCAGTCATTTGGCTGTCGGTCGCCATGACAAGTATACCCGTAGCCTTTCAGCAGCCAGTAGTGATGTCTGTAGGCGCATCATTATTAACCATCTGTCCTTTGACACTCCGCAGACCCAGAGTAATATCATCTAGAGTTGCGTTCTCATCCCCATGGGTCGATATCTGTGCATTTACCTGTCCAGTGACTCTATTGTTTAAACAGCCTGAGCAGGCTCCAAGATAAAGAAACTGTGTGCCTTTTTAATCACTCGCCATAGAGATGAATAGTTTGGCACATGCTGACATTGTCTTCAAGCTTATGCCTGCCTACTGAAAAACGTCAGTGTTGATTGATATCTCACAGGTGGTTGGTGTTAAACTCGGGAGTCGCCCGGCATGCAAGTTGATTTAGAGTTGATGGTTAACCGCAAGGCTCTCCGCCAGCCGACGGTTCTTTGTTTATGGCCAATATGAGCAGCCGGGATCAGTAGTGTGTGAATTATGACACTGTAACAGGCTATAAAGCATTTTAGTTGTGAAGAATATCAAGACCAGATTTTCAATGTGGGCCAGTGCCACACATGCATTTCCATAACCTCACACTGAAGTGTTGGCGGTTTTGATCTTTACACTGATGATTTCTTGATTTATGTATTGTACAATACAGAATTCATGTTTGTGAATGCACTATTTTTATGGTTATCTGAATCATAAAATCTTGTTCATTTGGCAACTGCAAGCCAATTGTAATTTTCCTGTCAAAATGTAGAAGTAGTTTCAATGCCATGTTAATTTAAGCATATCTTAGTACATACACTCATCATGGTTGTGCATTTTCCTTTTATCGCCATTGTTTCCTTATGATTTAAATTATTTTTACATAGTGTGTTCGATTTGTATTATGCATCAGGTTTTAGAAGAAAAATCGGTAACGCTTTCTATGAAGACCATGCTTATAATGAGTTATAGCCCAGTGTATACTTATTTATAGGTATTACTATTCTATAAATATATTTATAAAGGCTCATTAAGACCAGTTATAGATGACATTCCTTATAAGTCATGCATTTGCTTTTTCATTCCGCATGCTCATAATCAATTATACACAAATTTATAGATTATCAAATATAGATCCAGAGACACCCGTTTGCTGTACCCATTAGTTACCAATTATCTTGTCTTTAATAACAAATTAAAGCATTAGAGGTTATGAATGGTAATTTGTATTTGTTCAAATCTATATCTCCTCAGCCAAATGCATGGTATTGCTTATAGAGTGCCGAAGTGATGACGTCACTTTGTAGGACAATTCGGAAGCTAGCGGCGCATGGGTTCCCTCGGTCGAAAAGCAATGCATTTTCCCTATAGACTTTTGGAAAATCGCAAAAAAAATAACATCTGTGTTTAACAAAGGGTTGTGACCCTTACACGTTTTGTCTAGCAAGATAATCTTTACAAGTCAATCCAAAATTTATACATTTTGAAGCCGATGTAAAGATTTTAAAAAACACAATCAGACACAATAAAGTTTAAAAAACCATAAGCAGGTTATAACAGTGTGTTATAAACATGAAAATATTTAGAGGCTTTGTTCACCACAGACCTTATTTCAGGCGATTTAGCAAAAACCCATTCAAAAATCCCATAGGCTTTAGAGCGAGGGAACCGTAGTGCTAAAATGCTAACTCACCTCGGCGTTTTGGCCTACAGAGTGACGTCGTAACTTCGCCCACTCTATAGCAGTTTGAAATTATACTTAAAGAAATTGTTGGAATTAGTGTACATTAAACATTAATTACATTTACAAGTAAACAACTTAAAATGTATAATGAGCTTCATGATTCATTATACTAAAATCTATTCATCTTCATGATTTCTTTACATTTGTTTTAGGAAAAATAGCATTCTATGTTTTGACTTTACTTCAAGGAGTTCATTTTCAAAGGAAAAATAACCCATGATTTACTCACCCTCAAGCCATCTTATGTGTATTTGACTTACTTTCTTCTTTCAGACGAATACAATCAGAGTTTTATTAAAAAATATATATATTCTGGTTATTCCCAGTTTTATAATGGCTCAAAAACTTGCATCCATCCATCGTAAATGGACTCCAAATGGCTCCAGGGGGTTAATAAAGGCCTTCTGAAGCAAAGTGGTGAGTTTGTGTTGCCTATAAGGAATTATAAAAATAATATAAATGTAACTGTGCTTATTACGTCAGTTATATGACTTCTTGGGATGAGACTGTGTTAAATAGAGCTTATTATGCTTAAGGTCTTAATGAGTCTTTATAAATGTATTTATAAAATAGTAATACATACTTATAAATAAGTATAAAGGAGCTATAAGTCATTATAAGCATGATCTTCATAGAAGGTGTTACCAAAAAATCTTTTGCATTCACTTAGAAAGTGCTAGGTTTACATGTGAATTTAAATAGAGACATGTTTGTAGATAAACTAAGAAGTTGCGTAAAGTATGTACTTATGTGACAGCAAGCTATATTAAGCAAAAAAACATTAACTTTGCATTTCACTTCCATGAACCATTAATGTGTCTGTTGATCAATAGCTTCAGACACACAACCTAAAATGTCACTCATCAGTTTTAAGTGGATTTATTAGTAAAAGAATGGATAGGGCTCTTGTTTATTTTGACATTCCAAATAAGTATAGTTTTTTTTTTCTCTCTCTCCCATTAAGGATGTGTTAAGAATAAATGAATGCATGACAATCTTTTCATTAGTTACATCACCACATATGCTATATCTTTCTGAATGAGGCTTTACGTGTTTTGTATCTCATAAGGGCCCTTCAAATAGCCATATTCAATAGGCTCCTTACATTTCATGTGAGCTATGGTAGGGCTAGATCAGTTGGTGTTGGTATTGATTGTTGACACAAGTAGTACAAATCATAAATAAAACCACATATAAGAAGTATATTTATATAGGAAATTTAATCTATTTACTTATCTGATAGCATACATGCTTTTACTGTATAAGGCATTGACAGCTTCACTACAGATGTACAAAAACATTATTGGCTAGAGCTATGCCAGATAGCACACGCACATCTCCAAGTCATGTTAAAGAACACCTCATTTGTTGTATACGAGCATCTGATAACTTTTAATATGCAGCTTTACATACATTCTACATCATAAACATATTAGAGATATTTTCTAAATGTCTTTAACATCTGACTGTCACAGTCCTTCGTCTGCACCATCCTGTCTGCGTCTCCTGCACTACACTTCCCATGATCCTCTCGTCTGCACACCTGAACTCACTCCCTCATCAGCCTCCCGTTCAGCGTCCTGCTTCATCTGTCTCACCTGTTTGCACCTCGTTATGTTTGATTCATCTGTGTATTTAGTTCCCTCTGTTTTATTCAGTCCTTGTCGGTCGATGTGAATGTTACCTTGTGTTTGCTCCCGATTCCTGTATTTGTTGCATGTCGTTTTTGGAATTAAATTCTTCTTCTTGTTCATCTGGACTCCTCCTGCTCTTCTGCCTGCACCCACACCGTGACAGATCGACCGACCAAACTGCAACATGACCGCAGTGACTTTTCGGGGGATGCTCGACCCGATTCGGCGACCCCGCTTGGTTCTGGTCCCCCGAAAGCCTGCGCTCACCGTCAGCCAGGCAAAGCTCGAGCTCCCCGCTCCGCTGGTCCCGCCCAGCCTCGCCGAGCCCGAGCTCTTTCCTCTGCTGGTCCCGCCCAGCCTCACCCAGCCCGAGACCGTCCACTTCCCATCTGCCCTTCATCTGGGGACTCTACCCAAATATGTTTGGGGGGGGGCCCCGTGTCCCAGCCAGCGCCAGAGACCGTCCAGCCAGAGCCCGAGACCGTCCAGCCAGAGCCCGAGACCGTCCAGCCAGAGCCCGAGACCGTCCAGCCAGAGCCCGAGACCGTCCAGCCAGAGCCCGAGACCGTCCAGCCAGCGCCAGAGACCGTCCAGCCAGAGCCCGAGACCGTCCAGCCAGAGCCCGAGACCGTCCAGCCAGAGCCAGAGACCGTCCAGCCAGAGCCCGAGACCATCCAGCCAGAGCCAGAGACCGTGATCCCACCCAGCCTCCCTCTCCCACCTCCTCCTATCCATCATGTCTTCACCGTCTCCCCACCACTGCTTGGCAGCCCCACTGCTTCCCCGGAGTGCTTCGAGGAGGTAGAATCGTCGTGGGTCTGCCGGCTAACAACTCCATCTGGGTCAGGGGATCCCCGGTCTCCTCTTGAACCTCCTCGACCTGGTCTCTGCCGCAGCCCTCTGGTCCATTACCTCCACCATGGCTCTTACCTCCCTCACCTCCGCCGTGGCCCTTCAGCCCACCAGCTCCTCCAGGCTTCCTCGTCCCCCCGGTTTCCCCTTGGTCCTTCATCGACCCGCCCTCACCCTGGGACTGCGTCCTTCTGGTTCAGTTGGGCTCTTCTCTCCTTCCGGGTCCACCTTGGTCCTCGGTTGCTCTGGCTGCGCCGCGGTCTTCAGGGTCCTCGTCTCGGCCTCAGTCGCCGGAGCCGTTGGTGTCGCCATGTCCCGCCAGCCCGTCTACATCGCCCGGTCTCGCTGGCTCGATGGCCTCACCCGGGTCTCCTCGATCACCTGCTCCGCCTCCATCAGTCGGCTCCCTGGAGTCGTCAGTCCTGCCCCCTCCATGGCTCCTCCCTCCGTCATCTCCGCCGTGGCCGCCGGAAGGGTTTTCACCGCCGTGGCCGCCTGAAGGGTCTTCACCGCCGTGGCCGCCTGAAGGGTCTTCACCGCCATGGCCGCCTGAAGGGTCTTCACCGCCGTGGCCGCCCGAAGGGTCCGCTCAGCCATGGCCACGACCTCAGCCTGCTCCGCCCTGGCCACGCCCTCAGCCGGCTCCGCCCTGGCCACGCCTTCAGCCTGCTCCACCCTGGCCTCGCCCCGCTCAGCCCCCAGTTCGTCCCCCCTCCTTCCTCTGTTCTGCGGCGTGAGGTCACGCCTCCCGGGGGGGGGGGAGTTCTGTCACAGTCCTTCGTCTGCACCATCCTGTCTGCGTCTCCTGCACTACACTTCCCATGATCCTCTCGTCTGCACACCTGAACGTCTCGGTTACGTATGTAACCCTCGTTCCCTGAGTAGGGAACGGAGACGTTACGTCAGAAGTGACAGAGATTGGGGGTTTCGCATAGAAAGCCAATCCTCTTCGAGTATTTAAACACGAGCCAATGGCATGCAATGCCTTGGGGCTGCGGAAATTTGCATAGCGTACTCCGCCCTACTCCGTGAGTATAAAAGGAGGAAGTGAACGCAACCGCAGTATGTCTTCGCTGAGGAGCCAAGACTGAACTCGGCATCTACCCAGCGATACAGCAGAAGTGGCAGGGAGACGTAACGTCTCCGTTCCCTACTCAGGGAACGAGGGTTACATACGTAACCGAGACGTTCCCTTTCGTAGTCACTTCGAGTTACGTCAGAAGTGACGGAGATTGGGGGTCTGTGCCATCACGCCAACTTCAGGCTGTCTTCCAGTGCCCTGCGAAAGTCTAAACCCCCGAGCCTTACCTGTTTTCCTTAGGGGATCCGACTTAGACACAGGATTACCAAGGTACACTGGGAAACATATCCCGAAGGGGACATGCTACCAGCTGCCTACCGAAGGGAGGACTTACGAATACACATATGGCCACATAGGAACACATATGGAATCACTGGAGCACCAACCGCAGGTGGCTACTAATTTCAGCTCCAGGGGTGGCAGATGGCTTGCCAAGGGAAGACACATGCTCAGAGAGGCTTACAGTGGATAATACACATGAGACGGTTACCAAGGGGGAACCGTACGCATGGAGGCACCTAGCCAGCATCCAGAGCCACAGCAGTGGTGCCCGCATCGTCGGTGCTGGAGGACTCAAGGCTTCAATGGAAGAACTGAGGAAATATCGCACTTATCCAGTCCGGGGAGTGGAGTGGCGAGCAAGCGAAGACACCTGAGCGGATCCAGAACTGGCCGAAACGAGTACGTGAGAGGATACCGGCTCAATTCGCAGATTATAGAATCTGGCGAAGGTGTTGGGTGTCGCCCAGCCTGCAGCTCTGCAGATGTCTGTTAGCGAGGCGCCGTGCGCTAAAGCCCAAGAGGAGGCCACACTCCGAGTGGAATGGGCCGTCACACCAAGGGGGCACGGAAGGCCTTGCTGCTGGTAAGACAAAGCAATGGCATCCACAATCCAGTGGGACAGCCGTTGCTTTGAGAGAGCCCTTCCCTTCTGGCTCCCTCCATGACAGACAAAGAGCTGGTCTGAGGTCCTGAAACACTGCGTTCTGTCGACATAGGTGCGGAGAGCACGTACCGGACAGAGCAGTGCCAAGGCTGGGTCTGCCTCCTCCGGGGGCAGCGCTTGCAGGTTCACCACCTGGTCCCGGAAGGGAGTGGTGGGAACCTTGGGCACATATCCAGGCCGGGGTCTCAGGATCACGTGAGAGTAAGCCGGCCCGAGCTCCAGGCACGCTTCGTCAACGGAGAATGCGTGCAGGTCCCCCACCCTCTTGATGGAGGCCAATGCAACCAGGAGTGCTGTCTTCAAGGACAGAAACTTTAACTCTACCGATTGCAAAGGCTCAACGGGATGCCTCTGCAGAGCACTTAAAACTACCGAGAGGTCCCAAGAGGGTACGAGGGGAGGACGAGGCGGATGCAGCCTCCTCGCTCCCCTCAGGAACCTGATGACCAGGTCGTGCTTCCCTAAGGACTTACCTTCCACTGCTTCATGAGAAGCGGCAATGGCCGCGACGTAAACCTTAAGGGTGGAGGGCGACAGCCTGCGCTCCAACCCTTCTTGCAGGAAGGAAAGCACGACACTGATCGAACATCTCCGGGGGTCTTCTCCGCGAGAAGAGCACCAATTGACGAAGAGGTTCCACTTCAACGCATAAAGGTGTCTCGTGGACGACGCTCTTGCGGAAGTGATGGTTGCCGCCACCGCAGGTGGCAGCGAACTCAAACCTGCCTCGTGCCGTCCAGGAGCCACACGTGCAGCCTCCAAGATCGGGACGAGGGTGCCACAGAGTGCCCCGTCTCTGAGAGAGTATCTTGTCTCAGAGGAATAGGCCAAGGAGGTGCTGTCGCGAGGAGCAAGAGATCGGAGAACCACGTCTTGGTGGGCCAGTAGGGGCTACCAGCAAGACCTGCTCCTCGTCCTCCTTGATCTTGCACAACACCCGTGCAAGGAGGCTCACTGGGGGAAACGCATACTTGCGTGGGCCCCGTGGCCAGCTGTGCGCCAGCGCATCCGAGCCGAGAGAGCCGCGGGTCAGAGAATAAAACTGGGCGCAGTGGGACGAGTCCCGAGAGGCGACAGGTCTATCTGTGCCTCCCCGAACTCGTCCCAATCAGCTGGACCGACTGGGGATGGAGTCGCCATTCGCCGGAGAGGGGACGGACCCGGGACAGCTCGTCGGCTGCCCAGTTCCGGTCTCCAGGAATGTAAACTGCACGAAGGGACCTCAGGTGCTTCTGACTCCATATCAAGAGGTGGCGGGCGAGCTGCGACAACTGGCGTGAGCGTAGACCCCCCTGGTGGTTGATGTACGCTACTGCCGTAGTGTTGTCTGAGCGGACAAGCACATGCTGGCCCTTGAGCAACGCTCGGAAGCGGTGCAGGGCGAGCCGTACTACCAACAGCTCGAGGCAATTGATGTTCATGAGGCGCTGGGCTCCTGTCCAGGAACCGGCGGCTGCATGCCCATTGCACATGGCACCCCAACCCGTGGTAGATGCATCCGTGGAGACGACGAGATGTCTGGAAACTCGCTGAATAGGGACACCTGTCCGTAAAAAGCTGAGATTGGACCACGGGAAGAAGGTTCGCCGGCATGCCGGAGTCACTGGGACTCGGAGCGAGCCGCGATGCCATGCCCACCTCGGGACTCGATCGCGAAGCCACAGCTGAAGCGGTCTCATATGAAGCAAACCGAGCGGCGTTGCCGCGGCCGCGGATGCCATATGCCCCAGGAGCCTCTGAAAAAGTTTCAGTGGAACCGCACTCTTGCCCTCGAACTGACGAAGGCAAGCCAGCAGTGAGTGCGCGCGCTCGTTCGTGAGCTGCGCGGACATGGCGACCGAGTCTATCTCCATGCCGAGAAAAGAGATCCTCTGCACGGGGCAAAGTTGCTCTTTTCCCGGTTGACCCGAAGGCCCAAACGGGCTAGGTGCCGGAGCACCAAGTCTATGTGTTCGCAAAGCTGAGCTCGAGAGTGTGCTAGTATCAGCCAGTCGTCGAGGTAATTCAGGATGCGAACCCCGTGTTCGCGAAGGGGAACAAGGGCTGCCTCGACGATCTTCGTGAAGACGCGAGGGGACAGAGCTAACCCGAATGGGAGAACGGCGTACTGATATGCCTGGCCCTCGAAGGCAAACCGAAGAAACGGTCTGTGTCGAGGTAAGATGGACACATGGAAGTACGCGTCCTTCAGGTCGATCGCTGCAAACCAATCCTGATACCGACCACATTCGAAAATGCGTTTGGCCGTGAGCATCTTGAACGGTAGTCGATGGAGAGAACGGTTCAAAATGCGCAGGTCCAGGATCGGTCGTAACCCACCGGTCTTCTTGGGGACAATGAAGTAGGGGCTGTAAAACCCGGACTCCACCTCGGCTGGAGGGACCGTCTCGATTGCACCCTTCGCCAGCAGGGTCGCAATCTCCGCTCTCAGGATTGGGGCATTGCCACCAACTATCGTGGAGCGAACTCCCCTGAAGCGGGGAGGAGACCGTGCGAACTGAATCGCGTAGCCGAATCTGATCATTCTGATGACCCAGCGGGATATCCCGGGAAGCACTAGCCAGGCTTCCAGGAAGTGAGCCAACGGGGTCATGTGAACCACAGACGTCCCCCCGGAGGGGCAGCGTGGCGGGTCGACTGGCACGCGTGCAGGGATGACCCAGCTCGGATGCGTCGAAGCCCGCTCCCCGACGGAAGGGACCAGGGAAAGCGGAGCGTTCCACGGGGGTCCGTTCCGCCGGGGGTCTGGCGACAGAGGGGGGAGGGATTGGCGTAGCCCGGGGACGACACTCGCACCCTTCCGCACCCTCAGAGACAGAGAGGAATGTGTGGGCTGACACACTGGAACGTCGAGCGCACTCATTCCAGACTGTGGGCTCAGTGATGATGTCAAGTCTTTCTTAACCAACTCAGGGCGCTGCCCACCCGTGGGCGAGCAGCGGGAACTGAAAACGAAAGATTTTCCCCCCGGCCCTCCACCGGGGGCAGGAGGGGGCCTGCTCCCGCCTCCTGGGGAAAAACTCAACTCCATCACTGAGCAGCCCGTATCAGGATCATCGCTTACCTGGCGTTTAGCGGGGTGTGCGGCCTGAGGGGGCTGTGACGCCTGCCGGCGGCCTCCTCCACGCCGTGGCCCGGATGAAGGCTGCTGCTGGGGCGGGGCGGGAGGCAGGGGAGCCGCGGGGGGGCGTCCTCGGCGGCGAGCAGCGGGAGGCATCTGTGCCGACGACTGGGTGGAGGCAGCAGCTGGTCGTCGGGGCAGAACATGTTTGATTGCCTCCGTCTGCTCCTGGGCAGTGGAGACTGCTGGGCAAGAGTTCTCGACTGCACCGCCAAAAAAGGCCAACCTGGGAGAGAAGGGCGTCGAGCAGACGAATCCGCTCAGCGCTCCGAGTGTCTGCCAGGTTGACGCTCCTGGACCACACTAGTGGCCATCACCTGACCAACGGCGCGAGCGGCCACTTTCGTTGCCCTTTTGGAGAGCAAGGTCAGTGGCGGACCGCAAATCTTCGAATGCCGTTGGATCAGTCCCGCCCTCGAGCATATCTCTGAGCATCTGCGCTTGCACAGTGCTCATCGCATGCAAAGCGGAGGCCGCCCGTCCCGCCGCTCTATAGGAACGCGCCGCCATGGCAGACGAGAACCTACAGGCTTTGGATGGGTGCCTAGGAGGACCACGGAGGAGGCGCTCTGTGGACACAGCTGTATCGCAACAGAACGCTCCAGCGGGGGCATCCCAGTGCACCCACGGGCGGCCCCCCCATCGAGGGGGGAAAGGCGGGGGAGAGATCGCGCTCTCGAGTGGACAGAGGAGTCCCCCAAGAGCGCGATAACTCCGCATGCAGCTCGGGGAAAAAAAGGCAATGGAGTTGGCCGTGGCCTCGCGGCGGCAGCTTTGTCCAAAAACCAATTATCCCTCCGTGAGAGATCGGGGGAGAATGGAGGATGCCACTCTAACCCAATACTCCCAGCGGCTTGAGACAGCATGCCGTCAGCTCGGGATCCGACACGGGCAGCGCTGGCTCTCCCGAAGGGGGCAGTGCAGCCGCATCCTCATCTCCCGAGGACTGTAGCCCGCCTAGTGATGCTGCGATCGACATCACATCATCATCTGGAGCGCTGCTCGAAGCAGCCGGTACCACTGAAGAGGCAGCCGACTGAATCGAACTAACGCTCGCTGGCTCACGCACTGAGGCGGGAGGTGTGGCCCGAGAAATCGTCGGGGCTTTATGCCACACCGTCACCGTTAATTCGCCGGGTCCCCGGTCGACGGGCCCCCTTTCGTGAAGGAAGCCGATCGAGTAAGGGGGACCGGGGCTCTCACTCTGGTGAGATTTTTTTTATTTTTTTTTATATATATAAAAATATATATTTTATATATAAAATATATATATATACATATCTTTTTATATATATATATATATATTTTTTAACCTCAGTGTGGAGATGGTCATGTCCCCATAGCAGGAACATGAGTCATCCACGACCGCTGCTGCTGCATGCTGAATGCCCAGGCATACAGAGCAGCGATCGCGACCATCAGATGACGACAGAAATCGACCGCATCCAGAAGAACACGGGCGAACCGTCTTTAAAAAGACGTGCCGCGTGTAGCTCTTTTACAGAGAGGAGGAAATTCACTCTTTCAGCGCTGAGGCGACCAGGGAGAAGCGCAAAGTCTGGCAGACCACTGCACAGATCGCAGGCAATGCAGAAACTCGCTGGGTACCGCCGTCACACCAACACTGAAGAGGACGCTCGTCTCGAAGAGTCTTGTAATAGCTTTCAGGAGTGAAGAGGTTCTCTTGGCTCCGAAGCGAAAACATACTGCGGTTGCGTTCACTTCCTCCTTTTATACTCACGGAGTAGGGCGGAGTACGCTATGCAAATTTCCGCAGCCCCAAGGCATTGCATGCCATTGGCTCGTGTTTAAATACTCGAAGAGGATTGGCTTTCTATGCGAAACCCCCAATCTCCGTCACTTCTGACGTAACTCGAAGTGACTACGAAAGGGAACTCACTCCCTCATCAGCCTCCTGTTCAGCGTCCTGCTTCATCTGTCTCACCTGTTTGCACCTCGTTATGTTTGATTCATCTGTGTATTTAGTTCCCTCTGTTTTATTCAGTCCTTGTCGGTCGATGTGAATGTTACCTTGTGTTTGCTCCCGATTCCTGTATTTGTTGCATGTCGTTTTTGGAATTAAATTCTTCTTCTTGTTCATCTGGACTCCTCCTGCTCTTCTGCCTGCACCCACACCGTGACACTGACAGGATTTGTTTTGTTTTTTTTAGCAAACTAATCCAAACATCAAATATGTGCATCAAATATACATCTAGCTTACGTGTGCAATCAGGGTAGTGTCTTAATAGTTTATTAAAAATATAAGAACAAGTAAAAGATGTAATATTTTTTTAGATGTTGTCAGCCAACTTAAAAATAGGAGATGTGGGAAACATAGTTGTGCTAATTGCCATATTACTTATGTAAATTTTGTCAGCATATACTTGTCTAAAATGTGTGACATCTGGCTTTTTACATGCATGTATAGGCTAATTTTAGTTAGCTAATAAGTAATTGACAAATTCTAACTGAAAAACTTGCAAAATTGTGCTGATTTACTGTTAGAAATATTGGTGTTAAAGCTGATTACACATTTTATGTCCCCCTTTTGCCTCCTTGTGTGTTTCAGATCTGAAATTTATAATTATTATAATTTATTTATTTAATTTTTTTTAATTATTATTTCTGGGTAATGTTGGAAAGTAAGCATATTTGCTAATAACACTAGCCTAATGCTAGATCTGCCAGATGTACCACCTTGTGTGCACTTTTCTGAACATTTACTGTGAAGAGGCAGATGCACAATCTGTCAGGCTCCCTGTATATACTGTATCAAGAAGGAAAAAAAGCTACTTTTTTTTTTTTTTTTTTTTTTTTTTGCTGCATGTCCCAATTGCATCTGACACAACCTTGTGGTTTGTGGAGCTGTGGTAGATGTTATCTTATTCAGTTTTCTGATTTCTTTTCACATTGACTGGGTTTGAAATGTGGCTTGTTCTTTCCAAAAAGCTTTATTCTTGATAAATGGTAGTGGGAAAGCCAGGCTTCTATTAATGTAATAGTGTAAGACGAACAGTATCTTGTAAGGACAGTTGGTTTGTTTTGAAGACATCAATCTTGTGCCTCCTGGTTGTTCGTCACGTCATGCTTGTTGTACTCTGGCGCATGCTAGATATTTTGTAATGTCGTGTCACACTGTGATTCAATAGCAAGAGGCTGATAGAACAAGGACATAGACGACATAGACCATGTCATAGGGAACGACTAAAATCCCTCTAAATCTTGTTAAGGGGACACTTCTTGACTCATGATTCGACTCGCTTGAACGTGGGGACGTTTTTTTCTCTGACATACCGGATGATTCAATGTCTATTATATCAGTGTTGTTGTTGTGCGAACGGTCTCCTTTTGTCCCACAGTTACTAAGATGTGCGTCATGGATATATGTTTGCAATAAAAGTTGTACCATAAATTTCAAAGTCAAAATAAATGTTTAGCAAAGTGTTGTGCTAGAGCACAAGTGAATTGATGAAGCCGCCTGCCTCAAAAAATATGCTATGTTTACAATTTGCTGCCTTGGCCATACATCATGATTATAGCCAAATTATCAGCTGTGCCAAATGACCTTTAGAGAAAGTGTAAGGGAATGATTTGCCCTTTGATATTGAGTTTCTTGCACAGGCATGTCAAGGGACCATTTGTGATAGGTTAATTTGAGAGAAGTTGCTTTAGCTTAGCATTTGATTTCCCAGCAATTTGCAAAGCCCTGCAAAGATGGAGACTTTGCCCCAGTGGTAGAACAACTGACCAATATGACGCCATTACCGATTTATACCTTTAGTGGAATAACCAGCTGATACACCTCTCATCTTAGATCAACAGCCTAGCTCAATGCTATTCAGTCAGATACAGTTCAGTGAATTTTGCCAATTGCCCCTGGTTTTGTCAATGGAAACTAGAAAGATTTGGTAGCCTAAATCTTGTTCCTTTTTTAAACTGATTTATTTTATTATTTTGGGAGCGCATTATTTCAATAGTCCACTATATATACTAAATTATTAGTAGACTTTCTGCTTAATATCTGCTATTCCAGATACAGTATTACATTAACTATAAATATGCAAGTAAATGTCAACTTATTTTACTCACCCTAACTAGAAACCTAATCAAAAAGTCTCCTAATACAGATATGGTTAACCCTACACCATTTTCAACTAAAAACTGAAAACTTTTTATGCGTTTTGGCCATTCATTAAACAACAATGGTGTTATGGGGGGCTAAAAACAAAAACCTTTGAGAAGAGACTTCAAAGTAAAAGTTTTTGAAAATTATACTGTCATCATCTCCGTGTAAGTTACAAAAATGGGTAACACTTTAGAATACGGTTCCTTCGTTAGTGAATAACTACACAAGAACTAATGAGTAACACAATATTAACAATCTAGTAACTATTATTAACTAACAAGAAACTCTGATTAACGAACTAGTAAGTAATAGCGCACGGACGAAAGTGGTAGTTCACTATTAAGTAATCAATAACTACTATTTTTTTAATACTTCCCAGAGAACTACTGAAAAAGTTTATTAATAATCTAGTAACTAAAATATACTCTTATTAACAAATTAGTAAGTAATAGCTCACAGATGAAAGTGTTACTAGATACTTCTGTGGGAATTACTAATTATTTGGATCCGTATTATAAAGTGAAGATCATTGGAACTAACTAGTAATGACTCAAGTGTTACTAAAGACATTTTCTAAAAGTTACTAAAGTTCACCAAAAATCTCAAACGGTTGCACAAATTATGACTAGATCATGTAGTAACACTTGAGTCATTACTAGTTAGTTCCAATGATCTTTACTTTATAATACGGATCCAAATAATTAGTAAGTAATAGCTCACAGATGAAAGTGTTACTAGATACTTCTGTGGGAATTACTAATTATTTGGATTCGTATTATAAAGTGAAGATCATTCATGGCAATTCAAAGAAATTCCACACATTAACTCCATAGAGTTAATGTCTTTTAAAGTAAAAGTAGACTCCGAGTTAATGAAATTAATCGTTTTTCAAACGAGTCATAAGTCGTTTCGTTGTGACTTCAAGACAAAAAAAAATTAGCATATTGCCCTCCACGTATTGCACGCGCAGACACCAGAGAAAACTTGAACATCAAATCTGCAGCTGATTCCTGTGGATACTAGATAGCGTCATGTCGAGAAGATGATGTGCTCAACAATGTGAAGGTAAAGCCAGTTTTTTTTCACTGCCCAAGGACGAGCATGTGAAGAATCAGTGGTTAAAATGAATCATGATAGCACAACAACTTTTGCTGTGTTCCCTTTATTTTACTGATGACTGCTTCTCAAATCTCAGAGTTCAATGCAGGATTCGCAATTGCTTGCTCTTAAAAGATGGTGTTCAAAATACTTACTTTTGAGTTTTATATTGTATAGGTCTCCTGCTAACTGGCTGACTCACTTTATCACTGTCTTACTGAAATACTTCTGCTTATCAGTTGTGGATCCCTAAAACTGTGTCTTTCAATGCATGTTGTCTGTCGTTCTCATTACTTTGAGTAAAGATTAAGCATGGAGCAATATTTGTTTAACCAACGTTTTTGTTACATCAGTCATTCACGCTTGAGCTCGGCTAATGTATACATGCACTGTTATTGATACAGTTTCCACGTGTTCACTGCTATACATTTTTAAAAAAAAATCTCAGTAAATAAATTAGTACAAGTAAAATAATTGGTTTGTTGATGGACATGCACTTGTTAATGCTGATGGTGAGGAATTACAGCTGCAACATCTCATAGTGTACCTCAAACTGAGTAGCGTATCATTGAGAAACGTCCTGCTCGATTCATCCTTGCGATGGAGGTTTGGGTTGAATGAATAGTTCTCGGACTCACGCTCACATTGATATGGTAAAATCAACGTCATTGTCTGTTACTGTAATTACTGTAGTTTATGGTGTGGGAAGCCTCAGGACATGCAGAGATGTTGTGTTATGGCAGTGGGCATTTTTGTTTTCGACGCGCGTGCTGTACACGGTAAACCAATCACAAGAGACTTAGCTGTCAAACCAATCAGAGCAGAGTAGCTTGCGGAAAGGAGGTATTTAGAAAGATTGGTTCATCTGATGAGTCGTTTGAGAATTATTGAAAATGTGGTGATGTGCAAACAGTGTTTTTTGTCGAGACCACCTCACTCGAGTCCGAGTCGACACCGAGACCAGAGAGAGTCGAGTCCGAGTCAAGGCCGAGTCCATAGAGAGTCGAGTCCGAGTTGAGTCCGATACCAGAGACGGTCGAGTCCGAGTCGAGACCGAGACCAGTGAGGGTTGATTACCTAATTTACTTTTATTTACTTAGAGAAACCCTTTTTTTTGTTCACTGAATTTACTTAGAGTTTAAAAAATGTGATCAGTTTAGGGTAAAAAGGCCACATAGTAGGTGGTGTTAAAAGTAATTTTATTACAATTTGTCATGCGCAGTTGCGCACTAGAAAATCACCAATGGCGTGTCAATCAATTTAAAGAAATATTTTATTAACATACATTAATAATCATGAAAAATATTTTTAATTGAACTCGAGTGGACTCGGGAATAATTCCGAGTCCTAAAAAAAAAATGTTCGAGTACGAGTCAATTCCGAGTCCAAATGGACACGAGTCCATGACAAGACCAAGACCATTAAAATATGGTCTCGAGACCGAGTCCGAGACGAGTCCGAGTCTCGAGTACTACAACACTGTGTGCAAATGTATATTATGAGGAAATTAAACAGTGTTGACCTTTGCTGCATGTACACCTCTTCTAGGAGACTCCAAAACAACATTTGGAAACTTTAAAATAGCATAATGCGGCACTTTAAACTATTGACATTTAGCTGAATAATATCTGGTTTAATGCACAAATCAGATGAGATATTGAGTAGCTACCCATTAAGTATGAGGTTTATTATTACCCAATTTAATGCAAGAATGCATTTTAAATATTTACAATAGGACAACGTACTTTTGTCCTTATGTGACCCTCTTGCTTGTGTGTTTGGTCAGCCAAGCAGATTCTGTAGCTTCTTCTGTTGGTGGCAAAGGATTCTAGGTTGGAGACCAAAAAAAGAGTATCAGATATTAAATAGTTGAGAAGAAATGTTTACAGTGATTGTACTTTATCAAGCTCTTAATGACCTTTACTTACTTTGTAACATGCATGACACAATAGTTTTCAAGTGGCACTGTTGTCAAACATCTAAAACCCAAATGTTTCTTCAGTGAACCCTGGGTAATTACAGATTATAATTGTAAGGTTGTGAACTTGGGTTAAGTGTGAAGGTTTCTGTGAGGTTTATGAAATATATGGACTTTAAAATTCGCAGTGTCTTTATGTGAAAAAAGTGGCCAACTTGGATGAAAAAAAAATGGAACAAAATGTTATGCAATCTAAACAATTTGTTTGAATGTTCCTTTGAATGATGGCCCTCCCTGCCACTGTGTAGCTCTAAGAAAGACTGTCAGATACAGTAGGTTGTTTTTGTTAAATCTTGATTTCAAGGTGTTTTGCTTTTATTTTTGTTGTAAAAGTTTGTTTGCGGGGCTAATGACAGTATTCTAGTGTTGTTTTCAATCTTTATGTGTCCTAGTTTGCTGTTCTTTATGTTGAATAAATATTCAGTCCTTTCATTTCCTTGTTGTTGCTGTTGTCTTATCATGTTAGCTATGATGCAGAGATGTGTGTGTGTGTGTGTGTGTGTGTGTGTGTGTGTGTGTGTGTGTGTGTGTGTGTGTATTCCTATGACCTTGGCCCTGTCCTTTACATGGTTTCCATCTGGACACTCCACAAATATCACATACATTAACATTTTCTTTGTGACACTCACAGTGTGAGCAAATAGAATACTGAATGGACCTCACAAACCCAATTCAGGCTGCACATATTTACAGTCTCACAACGTTGCTCTGTCCTTAAAGGTATATAATTGTATATAATAAAGTATCTCATTTCAGTGCCACTAGTGAAACAAAACGATATTAAAAAAATGTTTATATATATATATATATATATATGTGTGTGTGTGTGTGTGTGTGTGTGTGTTTGTGTATATATATATTTCCCCCATCATAGATAAAGTTTAAAGCATTACCAACTTTTTAGTTGGCTACCATATTCATTTGGAAAAGAACAGAAATTCTAAAAATCATCAATAGAAAGAAATAAAAAAGCTATGATTTGAAACCAAAAACAGCTTGTTTATAAGAAAGTTTGGGAATTATTAACTCATTTATGTGTCCAGCTATCTCACATCACGTCATGTGATAAAAGAACGAAAGACTCGAAGAATCAGACCCGAAGACTCGCGAGGTAAACTAATAATTTCTCTTTCCGAAACCGACAGCATAGCCTCTGACAGGAAGAACGTAAGACTCGGACCCGAACCCGAACCCGAAGAAGCCAATTACCCTTCTCCATCCCCAGCTCCTCCACATTTTTGCTATTAATATGTCTATAAGCAAACAAAAAAAGCACAGACGTCAGGGCATGTCAAAACTTCTCCAGGGCCCCAAAAACCAATGGACCCCAAAGGGTTAAACTCCTGATCAATGTTATGCTGATCTAAGATATCTAATCTTGCTAACAAATAGGGTAACACTTTATTTGAAGGGGTGTGCATAAGACTGACATGACACTGTCATAAACATGACATAACACCTGTCATGAACATGAAGGAGTCTTTATGAATGTTTAATGACTGTTGTCATTAAGTGTCATTCGGTAAATTATGACACTTTTAATGCAAAGTTGACATTAACCAAGAAATCATAACTAGTCCAACGTGTTCCACTTTACTTGAGGTAAGGGGAAATATTAATGACACTGTTGTTAAAGCATTTGACTGTAATAACCCTTAATTACATCTTTATAACTAGTACTAGTAATGTGTTCCACTTTATTTGAGGACAAGTAAAATATTCATGTCACAGTTATAATGGTGTCATGACAACCAAAGTTAAAACCAACCATAACATACAACAGGGTAATGTAATGTTAATACAAATCTAAATAACTTCTTTAAGTTTGATAATTAGGACACAGGTTATGATTTCTTGGTTAATTTCAAGTTGTCATAACAAAGACATTTTTGTCTTTGTTAATGTCAAGTTGTCATAACAAATACATTTTAAACAATGTCAACTTTGCATTAAAAGTGTCATAATTTACCGAATGACACTTAATGACAACAGTCATAAACATTCATAAAGACTCCTTCATGTTCATGACAGGTGTTATGTCATGTTTATGCAGTGTTGGGTGTAACTAATTACTAAGTAATTAGTTACTGTAATTTAACTACTTTTCACTTGAAAATGTAAAGTAAGGTATTACTCTTCATTTATCTGTAATTTAATTACAGTTACTTCTGATGTAATTGAGGTAAATATTGAGTATAGATCAATCCGATCTCACGGCAATTCGTCTGCATTTATGAGGTGTCTAAATTGTATGACCGCACTCAAATTCGTCTGCATTTATTGTAAAATATGTATGAAAAAAGTGTGAAATGTCATGAGATCAGACATAAAACAACAGTGGGTTTAACATCAAAATGTATTGTCTGATGTTAAAAAGTATGTTTTTATAATGTAACTTTCTCCACCTTGGTCAGTTTAAGGATAATTCATACAATTTTATAGTATTTATTTGAAAGAATTAAAACAGATTCATGTCTATCCTTGTATCATTCAGCTGTTTGAGATTGATATTGTCACGAATCGCGCCTCTGTGGCTCTCTCCGCTCAACCCAGAGCTCCGTCTCCTGAGTATTGAACTTCATTACCCATAAGCCCCGTACCTAGGGCTAATCAACGTCACAGGTGTTCCTCATTTCAACACTCCATATAAACAGCCCTCAGACTCTCTATCAGTGTGAAGTCTTGTTTTGCCCCGGCGACATTTCTGAGCGTTTCTACTGTGATCTGGATTTCCTGTGTATTGACCCGTGACTGTTCTAGGACTCTGATTCTCTGTTTGCTGCCTGCCCCGACCCTTGCCTGTTATCTCTGGATTCTGATTATTGCCGCCTGTCCTGACCTCTGCCTGGTATCGTTTATGCTCTGGATTGTCTGTTCTATGTCCTATGCTGATCATTGACCATTGCCTGTCTGACTATTCTTAGTAAACTTACTGCAAATGGATCTGCACGCTTCTGACTCTTCGTTACAGAAGACTTCGCCAACACAAGATCCAGCAGCCATGCATCAGCTGGCTACGGAGTTATCCACGCAAGCTAATATCCTGGCCACGCATCAACAGCAACTGGTTAAACTGACGACGCTTACCGAACAGTTGGTGAAGTCTGTTCAGTCACTCACGCTTCCTTCTGGTGCTGCGGCTATCCCTTCGGCAGAGTCCGATCCTCCTCCGCCGTTTGTAAGTAACTCATCCAGCAATCCCCGCTTATCTCTCCCGGAGAAGTATGATGGATGTCCTACTAAATGTAAAGGATTTCTGTTGCAATGTTCCATTTTCATCAATCAACAGCCCCAATTCTATCGAACCGATGAGAGTCGGATTTCATTCATATGCTCCTTATTAACCGGCAGAGCTTTGGAGTGGGCTACAGCTCTCTGGGAGGGAGGTAATCTCTCATTTCCATCCTATCGTGAGTTTATGCAACAATTCAAGGAGGTTTTCGAACATCCCGCCGGAGGGAAAGAGCCGGGTGAGTTGTTGCTGTCATTACGCCAGGGCACTTCTTCAGCGGCGGATTACGCTCTATCTTTCCGAACTCTCGCTGCACAGACAGGTTGGGGTGAGGATCCACTCAAGTTGCTCACTCAAGGAAAGGTTTGAATACTGCCTTACAAGGAGAAATGGCATGTCGGGATGAAGGAAAATCGCTCTACCAAATTATCGATCTTTCAATTCGTTTGGACAACCTAATGCGGGCTAGACGTGTACCACATTCAGTCAAGTGCGAAGTTAACGAACCTATGCAGATCGGCTACACTCACCTAACACCCGCGGAGAGAGAGAGGAGAAGACGCAATCACCTGTGCCTGTACTGCGGTGAATCTGGCCACATGAGGGCGACCTGTCCCAAGCGACCCAGTTCAAGAACTACTACAGCGGTGAGTTCTCCTTGCAATTCTTTAAAACTATTGGAACTTGAGGTCACACTGTGCTTTGGAGATGAGAAAATTAACACCACAGCATTGATAGATTCAGGAGCGGCAGGAAATTTCCTTGATTTATCTTTTGCTAAGTCTCACCAAATATCTCTTCTTCCCTGTACATCTCGGATGGCGGTGGCAGCTTTAGACGGACGTCCACTGGGCACCGGCAATATACAGTACATCACAAGACGTAACGCTTCAGACCAGTACCCTTCACTCAGAAGTCATCCAAATGTATACCATTGACTCTCCACGACATCCCATTATTCTAGGATTACCCTGGTTGGAGAAACACAACCCCGTCATTTCATGGTCCGAGAAACAGATAACCCAATGGTCCGAAGCCTGTAAGGAATTATGTCTACGCTCTCTCACCAGGGTATCCTCAATTGTCACTCACTCTGAGAGTTTTGATTTATCTAAGATTCCTGCGCAGTATCATGATCTTTCCTTAGCCTTCAGTGAGCTACGAAACTTCCTCCTCACCGCTCTTATGACTGCGCAATTGATCTCTTACCCGGTTCATCTCCTACCCGAGGGAGGATTTTTCCTTTATCTCAACCCGAGTCCGAGGCCATGAAATCCTACATCGAGGAACAGCTATCTAAGGGATTCATCAGACCATCTACATCTCCTGCTTCAGCGGGATTTTTCTTCGTGAAGAAGAAGGATGGAGGACTACGTCCTTGTATTGATTACCGCAGCCTGAACGAAATTACAGTCAAATTTCGTTATCCCCTGCCGTTAGTCCCTGCTGCTCTAGAACAACTCTGCACCGCCAAGTATTTCACCAAGCTTGACCTGTGAAACGCCTACAATCTAATCCGTATCAGAGAGGGGGATGAGTGGAAAACAGCTTTCTCAACCACTACAGGGCACTATGAATATAATGTGATGCCTTTCGGATTAGCCAACAGTCCTTCCGTATTCCAGTCCTTCGTCAACGAGATCTTCCGTGACATGCTAAATCGAAACCTCATTGTTTACATTGATGATATTCTGATATACTCCGAGACTGTCGAGGATCATGTGAGAGATGTGAGAGCAGTATTGCAACGCCTTATCGACAACCAACTGTACGCAAAGTTACCCAAGTGTGAGTTTCATCAGACGCAGATCGCCTTCCTTGGTTACATCATTAGTGCTGAGGGGGTCACCATGGACAACAGTAAGGTCGATGCAGTGGTAAACTGGCCACAACCCACCAACGTTAAACAACTGCAGCGTTTCCTGGGCTTTGCCAACTTCTACCGTCGATTTATCAGAAACTTCAGCATCATCGCAGCACCCCTTACGTCACTATTGCAAGGAGGTGGACATCAGTTAAAATGGTCTTCCAGCAGTGTCTCGGCGTTCCAACAGTTAAAGGAAAAATTCACCACAGCTCCCATTCTGCATCACCCAGACCCTGAGCGGGAATTCATCGTGGAGGTAGACGCTTCCGATACAGGCATTGGGGCAATATTGTCACAGCGGCAGGGCCATCCAGAAAAACTTTTCCCTTGCGCGTTCTATTCACGTAAGCTGAGTCCTGCAGAGAGAAATTACGACGTGGGTGATCGGGAACTACTGGCTATGAAAGCAGCTTTGGAGGAGTGGCGTCATTGGCTGGAGGGAGCTCATTTGCCTTTCACTGTGTTGACTGATCACCGTAATCTGGAATACATCAAGACCGCTAAGAGACTGAATCCCAGACAGGCCAGGTGGTCCCTTTTCTTCAGTCGATTTGATTTCAAAGTAACCTATCATCCAGGTTCCAAGAACGGCAAGGCTGACTCTCTCTCTCGGCAGTTTGACAGTGCCACCAACCTTCGCACCTCAGAACCCATCATCCCTTCAACACTCATTGTTGCTCCTATCCAGTGGGATATCATGACGGAGATCTCGGCTGCTCAGCACGAGGAACAAGCACCTCCAGAATGTCCACCAGATCGGACCTATGTGCCTACTCGTCTGCGTACTCGAGTTCTACAATGGGTACACAATACTCCCAGCGCTGGTCATCCAGGTATCACAGCCACCACTCATCTTCTGACGAATCGGTTTTGGTGGCCGACCCTTCAGGCCGATGTAATCTCCTTTGTTCACCAATGCATCACCTGTAACGTAACTAAGTCATCTCATCTGAAACCTGCCGGATTACTCCAACCACTTCCAGTACCACAACGCCCCTGGTCTCACATTGCCATCGATTTCATTACCGATTTACCTCCATCCCAGAACTTTACCACCATCCTGACAGTGGTTGATCGATTTTCCAAAGCCTGCAGATTCATTCCGCTGCTCAAACTTCCCACGGCCCTACAGACTGCGGAGGCATTGATGCAACAAGTTTTCCGGCTGTATGGATTACCGGAGGACATAGTGTCCGATAGGGGGCCTCAGTTCACCTCTCGGGTATGGCAAGCTTTATGTGGGCAATTGAACATCAATGTCAGCCTAACTTCCGGCTATCATCCACAGGCCAACGGACAGGTAGAAAGGTTGAATCAAGAACTCACTCGTTTTCTACGAACCTATTGCCATCAGAACCAACAGGATTGGAGTCGGTTCCTGGTTTGGGTTGAATATGCTCAAAATTCCCTACGCAAGCCATCAACGGGTCTAACCCCTTTTCAATGCATACTGGGTTATCAGCCGCCCCTATTTCCATGGTCTGGAGAACCCACGGATTTACCTGCTATTGACGCCTGGCTACAGAGAAGCGAGGAGACTTGGAATACTGCTCATGTTCACCTTCAACATGCTGTTCGACGATTCAGGGAACAAGCGAACCGTCATCGGAGGAGAGGGCCCATCTATCAACCAGGACAGTGGGTCTGGCTGTCATCGAGGGACCTTCGTCTCCATCTTCCCAGTAAAAAACTGAGTCCTAGGTACGTGGGTCCATTCAAGATTCCATTGGGTCCATTCAAGAGTCTTATCGTCTTGCATTACCTTCAACTTACCGCATATCTCCTACGTTTCATGTCTCATTACTCAAACCTGCCGGAGCTCCGAGCGGAGAGAGGGACCAGGACGAAGCTGAAAGCTCCCCTCCCATCATCATCGAGGGCGAGGAGGCTTACCGTGTGAAGGAAATTCTCGACTCAAGACGCCGAGGCAGGGAATTACAATATCTAATCGACTGGGAGGGGTATGGTCCGGAGGAGAGATCCTGGGTCAAATCTAAGGATATACTGGACCCCTCACTGATCTCCGAGTTCCATCTACAACACCCCACCAGACCTGCTCCAAGATCCCGTGGAAGACCTCGGCGTCGCACAGATCCTCGCTTCAGGAGCCGCTCGCAGGAGGGGGGCTCTGTCACGAATCGCGCCTCTGTGGCTCTCTCCGCTCAACCCAGAGCTCCGTCTCCTGAGTATTGAACTTCATTACCCATAAGCCCCGTACCTAGGGCTAATCACCGTCACAGGTGTTCCTCATTTCAACACTCCATATAAACAGCCCTCAGACTCTCTATCAGTGCGAAGTCTTGTTTTGCCCCGGCGACATTTCTGAGCGTTTCTACTGTGATCTGGATTTCCTGTGTATTGACCCGTGACTGTTCTAGGACTCTGATTCTCTGTTTGCTGCCTGCCCCGACCCTTGCCTGTTATCTCTGGATTCTGATTATTGCCGCCTGTCCTGACCTCTGCCTGGTATCGTTTATGCTCTGGATTGTCTGTTCTATGTCCTATGCTGATCATTGACCATTGCCTGTCTGACTATTCTTAATAAACTTACTGCAAATGGATCTGCACGCTTCTGACTCTCCGTTACAGATATGGGATTTTGAAAGTAATTAGTAATTAAAAGTAATTAAATACTTTTTAGAGAGAGTAATTAGTATAATAATCTAATTCACCTTTGGCTAAGCCCCACCCCCCTTATTTACTGTTGCTACATCCGTCAAACTTCATCTGCGCTCTGCATGGCTTATGCTATAACAGCTCTTCCTGCTGAAATGTTATCAAACTTTTATAAAGCAGCAAATAAAGTGTCCGATAGAAGTAGGCAAAAGGGGCTGCAATATGCGTTCGAAGGCTATATTCAAGACGTACAGGTGAAACGCAAGAAACAACAAGGCGGTAACACTTTAGAATACGGTTCCTTCGTAAATGAAGAACTACACAAGAACTAATGAGTAACACAATATTAACAATCTAGTAACTATTATTAACTAACAGGAAACTCTGATTAACGAACTAGTAAGTAATAGTGCACGGACGAAAGTGGTAGTTCACTATTAAGTAATCAATAACTACTATTTTTTAATACTTCCCAGAGTCAAGTCAAGTCAAGTCACATTTATTTATATAGCGCTTTTCACAATACAGATTGTATCAAAGCAGCTTCACAGTGATAACATGTAAGTAGCACAACACAGATCAACAACATTGCTAAACACTAAATAAATAACCCCAACTGAGCAAGCTCAAAGCAAGCCAAAAGCAAGGCGACAGAGATACTTAGATACTTCCCAGAGAACTACTGAAAAAGTTTATTAACAATCTAGTAACTACTATTAACTAAAAGAAACTCTTATTAACGAATTAGTAAGTAATAGCTCACAGATGAAAGTGTTACTAGATTCTGTGGGAATTACTAATTATTTGGATCCGTATTAAGATCATTGGAACTAACTAGTAATGACTCAAGTGTTACTACATGATCTAGTCATGATTTGTGAAAACGTTTGAGATTTTTGTTGAACTTTAGTATACTTTTAGAAAATGTCTTTAGTAACACTTGAGTCATTACTAGTTAGTTCCAATGATCTTCACTTTATAATACAAATCCAAATAATTAGTAATTCCCACAGAAGTATCTAGTAACACTTGCATCTGTGAGCTATTACTTACTAATTTGTTAATAAGAGTATATTTTAGTTAATAGTAGTTACTAGATTATTAATAAACTTTTTCAGTAGTTCTCTGGGAAGTATTAAAAAAATAGTTGTTATTGATTACTTAATAGTGAACTACCACTTTCGTCTGTGCGCTATTACTTACTAGTTCGTTAATCAGAGTTTCTTGTTAGTTAATAATAGTTACTAGATTGTTAATATTGTGTTACTCATTAGTTCTTGTGTAGTTATTCATTAACGAAGGAACCGTATTCTAAAGTGTTACCCGTTGTATTTATTAGCTGCGTGTGCTAGCGTATCAACAACCGGTATGAGAACCGAAATCATAACCTAAAACATTATAAAACGGTCTAACTAGTATAACTTCACACTCACAGTAAGGTTAGAAGTAAAAAAAAAGATGTGCTTGTTGATCTTTGCGGGGTTTAGCTGACTGAGGACATCCACACAGTTTCCAAAGACGACACTTGTCTGGATTTTACTTCGGTTTTGGGAAGGGAAAAAATGGACACCCCCCTCCAACCTCTCTGGGAAACAGGTATCTGTGTTACAAATGCCCGAGGCACAACGTTTAACCATATTTTGGATAAAACTACGCCGGTAATAGCCTGCCGCGACCAAAAATATGAGACGCCTGTGTTGAAAGTCAATGGAGCGCTGTGGAAAAAGTGTCAGACCTCTTTGGGAGCTCATTCTTGGCTGTGCTGTGATTAGTCAATCTACATTCTAGGGTGTGGCTTAGCCAAAGGTGAATTACACTGTTGAAGAGGTAATTAGTAACTAGTAATTAATTACTTTTTTAGTGTAACTTACCCAACACTGTGTTTATGATAGTGTCATGTCAGTCTTATGCACACCCCTTCAAATAAAGTGTTACCATAAAGGGTCTATTCACTTCAAAATTCCCAATAAATGAATTAATAATTCCGTTTGAGCTAAATTAACCCTGTTTTACTTACAATGTGATGATGATTTATCGGGTTATACTAACACATTCATTTAAGGATTAAGTAGAATACGGTTCCTTTAATGAATAACTACACAAGAACCAATGAGTAACACAATATTAACAATCTAGTAACTATTATTACTAACTAGTAACTATTATAACTAACAAGAAACTCTGATTAACAAACTAGTAAGTAATAGCGCACAGATGAAAGTGGTACTTCACTATTAACTAATCAATAACTACTTATAGCAATAGCGACTCAAGTGTTACTAAACTCTAGTGAGTCAAGTGATTTGTTGCACAAATCATGACTAGATCACACTCGCGTAGCTACGGGTGGGCCTGGATGGGCCTGGGCCCACCCACCTGTCAGTCAGGCCCATCCAGTCAGTGGCCTCACAATGTAGCTGAAGCAGGGAATTCTGTTGCGATTGTCACAATACTTGACTAAAAATAAAAATAATAAAAATAATTATAATAATAAAATAAATCTTAATGTTTCTTGATTCTTGTTTGGTTGTCATGGTGATGACGAAATGCCCGCGCAGTCAGATTGTGAACAGCCCACCCCCCCTTCACAACGACGTACACATTTCACAGAGGGAGACTGAAGTTTAGCTAAGAAGAAGTAACGTTATGTTAAACTAAAATGAAACAGAGCAACTTACTAAAGTTTGTGTCAAAAAGACCACGGCCGCTGCAGGAGGAAAATAATGCAGATGTTCAGGAGCCATCAGTCTCGAGTAGTAAGGAGCTGGACAGCTCTGCTGCCAGAGATTACGTTAATTCAGCAATCCCTCCCTCACCAGCAGCGCTCCATTCTACCTCACCTACACGCCAGTGTACAGGTACATACAGCCATGTCTTAGGATAAGTAATAGGCCTATATACAATTGTGCAATAATTAACACGAATGAATCATGATTTACTATATCAGCGTTGTACGTTCATTTTTTCAGACTCGGCTAAGCCTAGGGCCAGCACTGTAGTCATCACAAGTAAGCCAATCTACGTATAGTTGCCGAGTTAATTTAACGTGGTTTATGTGGCCGCTGAGCCAGACTATGACCAAGCATTGTTTTTACACACTGTCCTGCTGATTTTATGATGGTGTTGTTTTGCATCTGTCAGATGCGCACGTGTGTGTAGTGTGGGCGGGGTCGCGCGCAGTGAAACTGCTGTTCTTATCGTTATGTTCTTAATACTGCTTATGATGATGACATACATGCTTGTGCTCTGATTAAACTGTGGTGTATTCAAGCAGGTTTAGTTGTGTTGGCCTATTTTGATCACAGATGCATTTAGGCTGTGCCCACCTGATTTTCTCTGGGCCCACCTACATTATGATTCCTGGCTACGCTAGTGCTAGATCATGTAGTAACACTTGAGTAATTACTAGTTAGTTCCAGTGATCTTCACGTTATAATACAGATTCAAATAATTAGTAATTCCCACAGAAGTATGTAGTGACACTTTCATCTCTGCTTTACTTACTAATTCATAATCAGAGTTTTATTTATTTAGAGTTTAATTTTAATTAGGCTAATAGTATTTACTAAGATTGTTAATAAACTTTTTAACGAAGGAACCATATTCTAAAGTGTTGCCAAGGATTAATACTTAGGCAATAACTATAAAAGAATGCATGATCACATAGGGAAATTGGATACATTATTTTACATTTTACATCTCAGTAGGAAAAGGGTACATTATCTAATAATTCATAAGACATGCATAAAAGAGTAGACTATACCAAAGACAATATATAAGACCGTAATACTCATACACACAATGTCCTGGGGATATGCAAGTTCATTCATATAAGGTTTCCTATGAATTAATCGAAATAAGTCCCTTTTTTATGGAACTTTTGTGTCTTTGCTGTGGCCTGTGCCATTGTATCTCTCTGGCATGCCTTTGTTGCTATGGTAACCAGAGGCCCTTTCTGTCTTTTGAGGATTGCCAGATACCTTGGTGTATTGTTTTGTTGTTGGTTAGGGGATTTTAAAGATTACTTTTTAAATATCACAAATAATTGTTTGTATGATTTGTCTCAGTCACTATAGCTTATTTTGCTCATATTTACCAAGGATGCCATAATTTGTGCTCAATTCTAAGTGGTGTTGATGTGATGAGGGCTCACATTTGGGAGCCCCAAACACCTCTGATACTTTAGAAAAGGCCAATGATAATTGGTGAGTGGAATTTGCTTGCATCACTCCCCCTGGCATATGGGTATAAAGGAAGCAGTGTATGTCCCCTGATAGAGATTTGTTTTTGGGAGCTGAGCAGATGTCATCAGACAAAAGGTCATTACCATTCACCTCTACAAGCTTTGCTGGGAAATTTACAGCACATTGTAGCTGTCTCTCCATCCCATGCACATCACGCAGATATGTCATTATATTCAGCTCTAGGGCAGAACTTGCATTTTTATCAGTTGGCCACATGAAAGGCAGGAAGCACAGAGCAAAAGCAAGTTGGACAAGCGCTTCCTGTAGCACCAAGGGGGTAATCCATCAGCCGGAGGTTGAAGCCTCGCAGGAGCCGCCATTGTAGCAGAACTTCACCTGCTGTTAGCATCCCATTGACTCCCATTCATTTTGGCATCATTTGACAGCGAATAACTTTACATCTGAGGCGTCCAAAGACTTCATTTGTCCATTACTTTCTGTCGCACAATAGAGACTTTACCGTATAGACAGGAGGAGAAGCTCGCAGGCAATCCTTTACTGTCTATGAGGTAATCGGGGGGACATGGAGGCATAAAGTAGAGGGAGAAGCCTTTTACAGTCTATGGGAGAAGCCTATAGATAGAGAGTCTGTAAAAGCAATGGGACAAAATATTTCAACAACGTTTTGGCTTGGCTATTTATGTGGGCGAGGGTCCAACACCTGACGATATCGCTGAATTGCGTAAGGCTGCCAACTGGTCTCTCCATGTCACCAAAGAAATGGCTTGCGCTATCGACCATTCTATGGCGGCCATTGTGGTCATGGAGAGACATCTCTAGTTTAATCTATTGGACCTGTAGGACATCTTTGGGCTGCCCCACCCACAACGGAGCAATCGAGGTTGCCTCCTCCGTGGAGCCCACAGGAAATCGATGTTGGCTTCCACCAAGTGCACTTCGGAACGTATCGGTTTCCAGTGAACGCAGGACTTCCCCAAAGGCTTGTGGCCAGACAGTGCTTGCGTCCGCACACCGAGAATTGTTTTAGATCGAATCCTGCTGGAGAGCTGCTTCATGGGGTCGAGAAATAATCTCAAACGACACCCGAAGCCAGCCTCAAGAGGCTGGTTCCTTTGGTAGATTATTTCGAGGCATGGAAAAATCTCACGAATATTTAAACCTGGATTCTGCGCACTATTCAGAAAGGGTACAGGCTGCTGTTTGGTTTGGGTATTGCAACAGGAAGTAAACTCCCAGCTGGTAAAAGAGGCTATTGAACACGTTCCTCCGCCGGACACTAAGTCCAGGTTTTACAGCCGCTACTTCATAGTTCCCAAGAAGGATGGGGGGTTGCATCCAATTATAGATCTCAGGCACTTGAATCGGTCTCTGAAGAGGTTCAGGTTCAAGATGCTCACTTTTTTGTCACGATAGATCTGAAGGACGCATACTTGCTCATATCCGTCCTTCCATCTCACAGGAAGTTCCTGAGGTTCGTTTTCGGGGGCGAAGCTTTTCCTATATTGGGTTGTTCCATTCAGCCTAGCTCTCTACCCTCATTTACACATTTACCAAATGCATTGATGCGGCTCTAGCGCCACTGTGGCTTCAGGGTATCAGGGTGCTGAACTTTATTGACGTATCATGACCCAGTCACAAGAGCTGGCAACTCGGCATCGAGATGTCGAAGAAGAGAAGAGTGTGTCGGCACCAGTCCATATAACTCACGTTGACCAGGATAGAGCTAGGCCATGCCATCACTGTAAAACATTTTCATAGAGTGTTAGGGCTCATGGCAGCAGTGTCCAACGTCATTCCATTAGGCCTGCTGCACATGAGGGCCCTGCAGTGGTGGTTGAAAACCAAAGGGGTTTCCCAGAGGGGGAACATGGGAGAAACCAGGCTCAGTCGGGGGCCAGTTCTCCTCTGGCTAACGAACAGTGTCTGATTATGATTCAGGCAAAATTACAGGTCAGAAGTCAAATTGGATCAGAACATTCACAATTTTATCCAGTTCCACCTGGTTGGAGGTCGGAGTTATCATGTCGCTATGGAGGCGAGTTTGTTGAGGTGTCCATGAGGCCTTCACAGGTCTGATGAGGCTCGCACTTCAGGGATGCGTCATGGTTGTGTCCTGGCGCAGGTCCACCATCTGATCTGGATACGGCACGGATCCGTCTGACTTCAGTAAACCTCAGAATAAATGGAAAGACTAACATTAATCTAGATGCCATTCTTCTTAAGAAGTAACAAGTACATCGGGTGTTTTAGGAAGTGTGAAATCATTCAATCAACAAATCAATGAAATGATTTGAATAATAGAAATGTATAATATTCTATGTGAATGCCAGGTAAAAGAGATGCGTTTTTAGTCTAGATTTACACTGACAGAACTGACAGAGTGTGTCTGCTTCCTGGACAATGTTAGGGAGACTGTTCCAAAGTTTAGGTGCTAAATGGGAAATGGACCTACCACCAGCAGTTGATTTTGATATTCTAGGTATTATCAACTGGCGAGAATTTTGAGATCGCTGTAGCGTCTGGACCAAGCGTAACGCACAAGCCCTCAAAAGTGAAAAAGTGAAGCCAAAATTGGTCTCGATTGCCCCCCCCCCCCCCCCCCAGTGACTGGTCTTACTATAGGTCATAAACCCCACCTCCCCATGTTACTCAACAGGACGCATATCACACGCATATCACATATCCTTTTTCCAAAGATAGTTTCTGTCATTTACTGTAGTTTCTATCATGTTGATGTAATTTCAAGTGTTCATTTTTAAAATGAAGTTGTTTTTAGTTATTTATGTGATGCTAGTAGTCACTGAAGCACCAGCTGACTTTTTTTAATAATGTTGATTATGTGGTATGTGTAGTAGTTGTATTTACCTTATTTTAACAAGGTTCTGCAATCAGCATCATTGGAGAGGAACGAAGCAGACAGAGGCCACTTGGGGGGTCAGGTGACGCATTCAATGGAGTAGCCGTGTTGTCGACGAGCTCCGGCAAAGCCTCGAAAAATCTCCCTCCTTAAACTTAATATCATCTCTGGGAGGGTGAAAATTAAATGCAGAAGTGAGAAGACATGCCAAGGAAACAACCTGATTCCAGTCATAGACTTCGTGACAGAAAATTAACAGACTTTAACACGCGCTCCTCTCCGAAAATGGCAGATGCGTCAATGAGTCCTTTGCGACATCGATGCACTTGTAAAGAAAATTACAACAGAAGTCCTGGCGGGCGTCGATAAGGCTTTGGATAACAAGATTGACCCAGTGCTAGAGAAATTGTCGGTGGTAGTGATGCATGTCGAGGAGATTGAGAACCGAGTCACCGAAGCTGAAACGCGTATATCGACAGTGGAAGACAGAGCGGACTTGAACGAAATGAAAAAAAAAGCTTGACGCGGCCCTGGAAAAGATAGATGACCTGGAGAATAGGAGCAGACGATGCAATTTACGTATTATTGGCCTATCCGAAGGGGAAGAAGGGACAAACCCTTGTTCCTTGGGTCCTGGCTGCCCAAGCTGCTTAACACCGAATTCAAGAACCACCAGGTAAAGATAGAGCGTGCGCATCGTATCCCTTCACGTTTTCCCACATCAGGAGAAAGACCGAGAGCGATGTTGGTAAAACTACATAATTTTCAAGACAAGGTGCCCATCCTGCAAGCAGCGAGAGCCGCGAGTCAGCTGGTCTACAAACGCCAAAACAACTCTATCTTTGAAGACTTTTCTGTGGCCATAGTGAGGAAAAGACAAGCCTTTGGAAATGTGAAAAGACGACTTCGTTAACGAGGAATTCGCTTCGCCATGATATATCCAGCGACGCTTCGAGTACAGCACAACGGCGGCAGGAAGTTCTTCAAACAGCCGACAGAGGTTGAGTCTTTCCTCGACGGTCTGCCCGAACCATCAACTACCAGTTTCTCAGGCCCAAATCGCCCCGGAGAGGCGGAATGATACGGTATTATTTTGCTCATATTCTCTGTGACTTGACGTCACTTCTGCGCCCCCCAGTACTTGTGGAAAATTTCTGTTCAGAGTTTGAGGGGGTAGACGATTAAAGGGAAAATAAAAGGAGAATATAACAATGGTATGTTTCAGATACTGAACCAATAAGTATATAGAAGGCTGTTGCCTCAGCGGTTTGCAGAGAATTATATCAAAGCTCTTTGATTTTGCGGTGTTCCTTTTGAATACCGTGCATTTTTTGTTTGTTCTGTCGAAGCTTCGGTCATGTTATGTTTCCAAGGATACGGTCCAAGGCTCTGACTCGCTGACACAGTTTAAAACTAGATTAAAGACGCATCTCTTTAGTCAAGCATTCACATAAGGCTTACCTTTTAGTCCTCTGTTATGCCATACGGAACCGTTTGCCACTGAAACGCATTTCCGCGACAGTGGGGCTCGACAGCCTTAGTCAAACGGGTCGGCGCGTATGGTTGGGTTGCGGAGAGTTCAGGTTACGGAGAGTTTGTGAGTGGTTTCTAACACCGACTCCCGTATATTGGAAATCATTATGAACATCAGCTATGCTAATTATTTCTCATCTGCCTTTTTGCTGTTATCTCGGGACGCTTGTCCCGAGAAAAATGGCGTTCATCAGGTCCAGTTTTGTATCCAGCCTCTCACAGGGATTTAGGATGCCCCAACGCCTGTGATGAGAGGACCAACGCCTGTGAAGAGATGACTCAACGCCTGCGGTATGTTATGGCGCCGTTTTATACATAAACAATATTTATATTTAATACTCATATATAAACAATATGAATGTAAGCCAGAGGAGAACTGGCCCCCGACTGAGCCTGGGTTCTCCCAAGGTTTTTTATCCATCCAATCTGATGGAGTTTTGGTTCCTTGCCACTGTCGCCTTGCTTTTGGCTTGCTCAGTTGGGGTTATTTAGTGTTTAGCAATGTTGTTGATCTGTGTTCTACTACTGTCATGTTATCACTGTGAAGCTGCTTTGATACAATCTGTATTGTGAAAAGCGCTATATAAATAAATGTGACTTGACTTGACTTGAGACAGAGTGGCGATCACTACTCTCAAATGTGAAACCGACCAACGTCAGACTTCCCTTGTCTATTTTCAAAAATATCTATAAGATTTTAATTGTAAATAGTTCTATGTTTTATGTTCGACATGCAGGGCAATACCAATTCATTTTTTTTTTTTCTCTCTTTTTTCTTTTTTTCTCTCTTTCATCTCCAATTTTTATGGGTAACGTAATACCTTTCATGTTTATTAGAACTGACCAGACTAGTTGCACTTTAAAACAGGGCAGGGCATCTCACATATATTGGTACTGTTGGTATATTAAACTACCCCTTGGCTATGTCAACGAATAAATCTATGTTAAACATTTGTAGTTGGAATGTAAAGGGCATTCATTACCCAGTAAAAAGTAAAAAGTTCACATTGCAATTTTACAAAAGACACACCTAACAGACAGCGAGCATGTCAAATTAAAGAGAGACTGGGTGGGACAAGTGTATGGCTCGTCATTCACCAGTAAAAGTAGGGGAGTTGTCATTCTTGTAAATAAATGTATTCCATTATCAGATATTAAAACATATTCCGATAAATCAGGACGGTTTATCCTGCTCAAAGCTACACTAGCTGGACAACCAATTACGCTTATGAACGTCTATATTCCCCCTATTCAATCCAATGAGTTAATTACACAGATGTTTTCTAAGTTTGCTGAATGGCAGTGTGAACATAGTGTAATCGCTGGTGATTTTAACTGTACGCTGCTACCAAAACTTGACAAATCACTACCATAGTGATTGTCCTTCCAACAGAGCACAAGCTCTGAATGGGATGTGTGAAGAAATTGGTCTGGTAGATGTTTGGCGAGCACTTCATCCCAGAGATAGAGAATACACGTTTTTTTCTGGAGTCCTAAAACCGCAAGCAGAATAGACTACGTTTTTTTCTCCCAAGATTTCACTCCAAAACGTAACAGACTGTAATATTGGCAACATTGTAATTTCGGATCATGCTCCCGTTTTTCTTAGGTTAGACCTACCCAACCAAATTTACCACCCGGCTTCCTGGAAATTCAAACCATGGCTCGTTCATGACCCAAATTTCGAATCCTACCTTAAAGAGCAAGTTAAGCTATTTCTTATGAACAATAGAACACCAGAAGTGTCTCCTAATTTGCTCTGGGACATGGCTAAAGCATATATTAGGGGATTAATTATATCCTATGTATCCAACCAGAAAAAAAAGCAGATGGCGGATCAGAGAAAATTAGAAATTACTCTCCATGATTTAAAAATAAAATATAACACTTGCCCCTCAGATATGCTTCTTGCTGAGATAGAAACTGTCAAAACCTCTCTTGAAGCAATACTTACTAATAAAGCTGAAAAGTCTGTTTTCTTTGCTAGACAGCGGATGTATGAATTTGCCAGCTCTCTGCCCAACTTCGATTTACACTGGAATGGCACTTGAACGATCCAAACTCAACTTGGATTAGCGCAGAAGCCGCAACTCTTGGGCCAATTCCTTTACGGAATCTACTATATCTGTCCCCCAAAAAACAGCGGACTTTAACTAAAGATAATTTCATTCTTAAAAATATGATAAAAATATGGAGATTACGCAAAAGAGAAGGGCTTGGCTCCCACCTTTCACTACTCGGACCCTTGCATAATAACCCAGATTTCCCCCCGTGAATGAATGATGGCCTAATACATTTGAAAGATAAAGGAATACATGTCATAGGAGATTTGATGGAAAATAAACAGCTTATGACCTTTGAACAATTCACTGCAAAATATGATATCAATAAGAAGCTCTTCTTGGTATACCACCAAATACGCAGCTTCATAACAAAAAATCTCAGAGTCTATTCAAGTGGTCTATGCGTGTCCCCAATTGAGGAACAATTAAATAAACTTACGTCATCTCGATCTGCATCCAAAATCTCCTATGACATTTTGATTAGAGCAAATATAGTTCAGATAAAACTAGGGTGTTATGGGAAAAGGACTTTGGGGAAGAAATTCAGACAACTGATTGGGAAGCCGTATGTGAGATGCCCTCCTATCTAGCCAATAACTCAGCCTGGGAAATGCAATTTAAAATCGTTCATCGTTTACATGTGACTCCAGCCCAAAGACATAAAGTGAACCCAAAACTCTCCAACCTCTGTAACAAATGTAGAAGACTAGAAGGAACCCTCTTCCACTGTTAATGGAGTTGCTCAACAATACAACTATTTTGGATGGGCATCCTAAAGGAACTTGAGAGCATATTTCGCTGCTCATTACAATTAGGACCAAAGACATGTTTGCTCGGGATGAGCCAGGAACTCCCTTCCAAATTCCAAGGGGCACACCTTCTTCAAATCCTACTACACTGTGCTCGCAAATGCATACTCGTATGCTGGATAACAGATCAAGCCCCATCAATAGCACAGTGGATTAACACAGCCAAAGGCCTTATACCATATGAAGCTTTTTCAACAGCATTAAAAGATAAACCTTTTACATTTTATAGAGTATGGGACCCTTTCTTCACTTATCTTGGGATGGGAGAGTTACATTTGCTAGCGCTGGGAATACAGAACCTGGTATGGAAGGATTGAATAACTGCCCAAGTCTGATGTTATTTATTGGTATGCTTATCTGATTGTTTTTTTTATTATTATTTTATTTATTTATTTATTTTTATTATTATTATTATTTCTTTTTTCCTCCCCTCCTTCTTGTTTGGTAATTATTTGTGATATATATTGTGATAATTTACTTTAGTGTGTATTCTGTGGAGAATAGCCATCTGGGCAATCTGTCTTAGCTCGGACTGGCCAACTTTGTCTAAACCCTGTCAATGTCAAAAGCTTGAATAAAAAAAAAAATAAATAAATAAAAAAAGACAGAGGCCACTTAATGAAAGTGCGGGGCGTGTGCTTGCGTTTGATTCAGTGAGAATGTCAGCGCGGCCTTGATTTGGCGGCTTTACTTCCTGCTCACAACTGCGCATGTCTAGTCCCGAAAACGCAAGTGCGCAGACTCAAGTTTCAAGATGTCAGTGCCATATCGAGACATTGGTGGCTTCAGTTCTCTCTGATGGAAAAGAGCGAAGGGGCGTCGTCCATCTTTTTTTACAGTCTATGGTCTGGACCAATCAGACACACACAAATTATTTATTATATTTAAAGGGCGCCTATTATGCCCCTTTTTACAAGATGTAATATTGGTCTCGGTTGTCCCCAGAATGTATTTGTGAAGTTTCAGCTTAAAATAGCCCACAGTTCATTTATTATAACTTTTGAAAATGTCCTTTTGGGGCCTGTTTGAAAATGAGCTGTTTTGAGGCATGCCACTTTAATGCAAATGAGCTGCATATCCCCGCCCTGCCTTTGGATGAGGGCGTAACTTGATACCTATGGAAGTCGGTCTAAGCAGAAGGGGAGAGTGAGAGACGCGCTGTTTTGTCTGTCATTCAGCGTACGTTTGAATCGGAATAAATAAATAGCATGAAGAGACTCCGGCAGAATAAACACAAATGAGAATGGACCAGTACGTCTCGGTATGGTTATTTGATACATTTATGTACTTTAGCTTTGTAATCGCGTCCTCTTTGCAAGTATGGTGGAGCAACACACACACACAGACACACAAACACTGGCGCATTTTTCTTAAACTAACGTTACATACACGTTCTGTGATAAAGTTTGCTACGTAACTTACAAGCCAAATTACATTTATGCGAGGGACCTGCGGCGTCATGTTTACTTGTCATACAGGTGCTTCTGTGGCAAATGTGAGAAGATGGCTAACTTACAGAACAAGAACATATATGCAGTTTTTAATACAATATCTTTAAATATATATATTTATAAATGTGTGGTTACACACTATACAAACAAGGTTTAAATTATATACACAGACATTCTATGACGACAACAACTTTAGACGCATTTGTTATTGAATTGGCTGACATCGACTGAAAAGACTATTTGCTCAAAAATCATAAAATACACTTACTGTTACTGGATGTGACGGTGGATCGCAAACAGTAGATGACGATCCACACTTGAGGATTAAGCCACAACAACAGGATTAACCCACGAGTCCACGACAGAACACTTAAGTTATGTTTCCAAGAGACATTACCGGCTGTCGTTGGAGGATGATGTGTACAGATCACCGAGGGCGGGGTCAAGGCCACAGCCACACTGTCAATCAAACCCCTTGCTCACTTTCTACGTCACAAAGAGCTGAATCTTAGAACAGCTCGTTCTGAGACAGTGCACATGATTTATTGAGATTGTAAAAAAAAACACTGGGTGGATTTTTATCATTCTAGGGTGGTTTTGCTCACACACTGCCAACACACATTTATGTTCAAACACCATGTAAAAGTGAATTTTCCATAATAGGTGCCCTTTAATGAATAATCCAGCCAACTCACTATCCCAACAAAAGTCTGTGAGACTTCCCCCAAATCAAGCCAACACAATGGCAGAACACTGGCAGTTTTACGACCCAAAAGAATGTGCAGGGAATTGTCCCCTAATTTTTGCTGAGAAGAAGAAACGAACCCTTTTAATCCTATATAATTTATATCAGTGGTTCTCAACTCCAGTCCTAGGGACCCACTGCTCTGCACATTTTGTATGTCTCTCTTTTCTGACACACTCAGTTCAGTTCATAAAGTCTATCCCAACGAGCTGAGGATCTGAATCAGGTGAGTCAAATAAGGGAGACATACACAATATGCTGAGCAGTGGGTCCCGAGAAGTTGAGAAATGAAAGCTTTAGCTTAAGTTCCGTCAGGAAGACTCAATCAGCGTGTCATGTATTATCTCATTCCTATCCAATCAGCTGTTAACAGTCACAGTATAAAAGATTAGGTACTTACACTTGTATGAGTTCACAGATGCTGACGCTGCCATTCACCTCCATCCTCCCCAACCACCACCAAGATGGTACCTTCCCCTCCATCCTCCTCATTACCACCACCAGGATGGTCCCTTCCTTACCTCCAGGGGGTTGACTGCGCCCCCGTCTTCATCTCAGACGGGACATGCAGATTCGGCTAACCTCGCTTTGCTCACTAAGGACGGGGCCTACGCCAAAGAAATCATACATTTATGTTTGCTGAGCTGTCAATAAATGTATACTGCTTTTCAATTTATCTCCCGAGTCTTTCTGGTAGAACCGCTGATCTATATAACCATTTGATAAATGTATTAACATGTATCTAATTTTACATCTCATAATTTTTCTTTTATGTCATTTGGCCTATGCCTTCATTCTTCTCCTAAACTATTTTGGTTTGAGACATAACTTACATACTATGGTTAACCAAAATCAAATGTGTAGCATGATTTCCATTACATGAGAGTAGATGTTAAAGGGGGGGTTGACAGCGATTTCACTTTTTTCATTTTAAATAGTGTGTAATGTTGCTGTTGGTGCATGAACAGTATCTGCAAAGTTGCAGCGCTGAAAGTTCAGTGTAAGCAGAGATATCGTCTTTTAAAAATCAGGAAGTATATTACCTACAAAAACGACTCGATTGGGACTACAGCTGGGTTATGGTACGTCACTAACCCATACATTTGCATCAACCACTCCCTCCGGAATATGCAGAAAAGGGCATGCGCATATTTCTGCAGATCCAGCAGCTCGTCGAGTGTGTTGTTCACGCAGCTGTCAGGTCTTATGTCTTCGAGCTTCCCACAGACGCTGTACTTCGTCAACAATGGATACTATTTATGTTTGATTCTGTTCCTGAAAATGACGATCGTAATCTAGCACTCTGTGCTGCGCATTTTACGGAAGACAGCTTCCAGAATCTCCAACACCGGATTCAACAACTAAAACGTCTCGGGTTATGACTATAACCCTTGTTCCCTGAGAAGGGAACGAGACACTGCGTCGAGAATCGACACTTTGGGGGACGCTCCCTAAGCGTGCGCCTCTGAAGTATGAATGAAACTAATCCAATCCTGATTGGTGTTGCGTCGTGACGTAACATGTGACGGCATACCCGGAAGTATAAAAGTGACGTTGTCACAACACACACTAGCCTCGCGATGAAGCAAGACGCTCTAAGGCCTAAAGGGGGCGTGGCAGAACGACGCAGTGTCTCGTTCCCTTCTCAGGGAACAAGGGTTATAGTCATAACCCGAGACGTTCCCTTTCGAGGGAACTCTACACTGCGTCGAGAATCGACACTTTGGGGAACGAGTGCCCACTAGGCCACGCACCGAATAGGCCTGTCCTGGAGTGAAACTGTTTAGGCACTCAGCAAGGACTGAGCACCTGTGCACCGGGTGTACTGGGAAGGTGGAGACTGTAAAATTTTATGAAAGTATGTGGGGTAGCCCAGCCGGCTGCCTCGCAGATCTCCTGAAGAGGTACTCCCGAAAGAAGGGCCCTAGAGGAAGCCATGCCTCTAGTTGACTGTGCCCACAAGGTAAAAGGTGAAGGCAAACCGCGCACCTTGTAAGCCTCAGTAATAGCCTGGACGATCCAGTTGCTAATAGTTTGTTTGGTTGCCGGGAGCCCCCTCTTAGGTGACCCAGAACATACTAGTCCAATTGTTCCAACCTTCTCCAAGAAGAGGACCCCTCAAGGTACAAGCTCAAGCTCTGACTGGGCAGAGCAAGTGAAGCCTCTCCACTTCCGCCGACACATGAGGTGGAGGATGGAATGCCTGAGGGACTATAGAATGAGCCGTATTCGATGGAACTTTAGGCACGTAGCCCGGACTCGGGTGTAAAAAGGCCTTCACTCTGCCAGGGGCAAACTCCAAGCAAGCTGGCATTACTGCCAGGGCTTGGAAATCTCCCACCCTCTTAAGTGAGGTAATTGCTAAGCGAAAAGCCATTTTCAGTGTTAAGTCCTTAGGCGAAGCCGACTCTAAAGGTTCAAAGGGGGCAGGGATAACCCCTCCAGAACTATTGCCAGGTCCTAGGCAGGAACCCTGGACCTGGCTGCCGGCCTCATCCTCCAAGTACCAAGGAGAAACCGAATGACCAACTGGTGCCTCCCCAGAGGCCCATCACTTAACGGTGCGTGGAAAACCGCAATGGCAGCCACGTACACCCTAAGCGTGGACGGGGAGAGACCCTTAGAGAAACGATCTTGGAGAAATCCCAGAACTGAAGCCACCGGGCAGTTTACTGGATTTAACCCAAGTTCTCTACACCAAGTGACAAACACATTCCACTTGAGGTCATATAATCTCCTGGTGGATGGAGCCCAAGAGCTAAGTATGGTTTTCTCAACAGGATGTCTGCCCCCTGATTCTGAACCCCCGGAATATACATTGCTCTGATAGAGAGTATTTTCCCTTGGGACCAAAAGATAATCTGATGCGTCAGTCTGCACAGAGGGCGCGATCTGATTCCCCCTTGTCGGTTCAGATAGGCTACCACTGACCGTACTAGGACGTGGTGACCTTTGATGTCTGGGAGGAAGCTCCTCAAAGCCCTGAACACAGCCATCATCTCTAGGCAGTTTATATGCCAAGAAAGATGATGGTCCTGCCATAGACCCCTGGCAAACGGTCGTCCATGACCGCGCCCCAGCCAGTGAGGGAGGCGTCTGTCGAAATGGTTTCCCGGCGACATGACACTCCCAACACTGGCCCAAGGTTTCTTCCATATTCTCAGAGAACAAAGGCATCTGCGCGTTACTCTGATCATACGAAGCGGATTCCCTCGGGAGAAAACCCCTTGGTCTTTAACCACCACTGAAGGGGCCTCATGTGTAGCAGGCCCCAAAGGAATGATGTTGGATGTCACTGCCATGAGGCCCAGCATTCTTTGAAATTGCTTCACAGTGATGGCCTGGCCTAGCTTTACCCTGGATACCAAATTTCAAAATTGTAAATTTTCAAAATTGAAAATTTGACTCGTCAAATTCGTCAAAAAATCGTCAAAATTGACTCGATACGTGCGGGAGACATGCGTGCCTACATCGTAATCGAGTTCCATATGACTCCCAAAAATGTCGTACACTGGGATGGTTCTAGCACACTCCTCTTTGCATTGAGTCTCAACCCCAATTTCAGAATGTGGCCAAGGACGACATTTCGATGCCGAACTGCCATTTCCCGAGACTGAGCCAGAATGAGCCAGTTGTCGAGATAAATCAATATATGGATGTCTTGAAGTCTCAGTGGAGCAAGGGCTACATCCATAAATTTGGTGAATGTGCAGGGAGAGCGTGCTAGGCCGAACGGAAGAACCCGATATTGGTAAGCTTCGAAAGCGAACCTCAGGTATCTCCTGTGACATGGAAGGATGGAGTGTAAATAGGCGTCTTTTAGATCTATCGTGACAAATCAGTCCTCTGATCTGACTCACGATTACTGGAGTTAACCGTTCGAACCTGCACCTCCCTATTCAGAGATCGGTACAAAACCCCGAGATCTAGAATTGGCCTTAACCCCCAATCCTTCTTTGGAACTATAAAGTACCGGGTGTAAAACGCGGACCCCCTGTCTGAAGGAAGAACACGTTCTATGGCTTCCTTTAGCAGCAGAGTTTGAACTTCTTGTTCCATCACCTGAGCCTGCTCTGGGACCACTGTAGTCTGTACCACCCCAGAGAACTTGGGGGGCGGTGTGCAAACTGCAGTCTGTACCCTGATTCTATTATATGTAGGACCCATGCAGATATGTTGGGAAGATGATACCATGCCTCTACAAAATATACTAGGGGTACCAGCCTCTGGAGAGTGGCCTCTGGTTTTTTTTTTTTTTTTTGTCTTTCGAGAGCATCTTTCTCGACTTCCTGAAGCGGAATACCGGCAGGCTGTAGTCGATATGGATGTTTTGACCATAAACGATGCTTCGTTATAATATTTTCGCTGGAAACCGATGTGGCCCGAAGCGTCGCTGACGGCAGGCAACATACATCGTTTCCTGTTTAAAAATATTCAGGCCCCATATAGATATATTGGAAGGTGTAGCCATTCTGCAAAATCTACTAAGGGAACCAGCCCCTTGAGACCGACCTCGGGTGTCTTTCGAGTCCCTGAAGCGGATGACCGGCAGGAAAAAGTCGAGAAAAATTTTGTGACCACAGTCGGGGTGAACGCCACAGTGTGCGTTCGCTGGAAATCGATGTAGCCCGAAACGTTCAAAACGGCAGGACAACATATATATTTTATATATATATCTTATATATATTTATTTACTATATATATATATATATATATATTATTTATTTATTCCTAAACCTGTCGACGATTGAAGTTACAGCGCCGGAGAACAGGCCAGTTTCCCTTATTGGAAAGGAGACTCGTAATTTTCACGAGAGAAAATTTGCCTCGACAAACGAGAGATCCGAGTCAAAGTTTCCATATTGCAATGCAGACCTTAAATCTACGCGCTGCAGTCACAGAATCTTTATTGCAGAGTAGACTCGTAATCTACACGCTGCCTCGGCAAACGCAAGAATTTAGGACACTGGGTTTGGAAACACGGGACGAATGCGGTTCATCCCCCGATCTCATGATCTTTTAGTGGAGATCGGGGAAAAACGGCAAACTCCGGCGCTTAGGCTGTGACCCGTGCCGCATGAAACGCAATTTATTTAAACTTGCGTTTCCCTCCTCATTTTGTGGCCAGCTGAAGTTCAGTCTGGCCACGGCACGAGTCACAACCTCACCAGTTCCTCATATGCTTGGCCGTGAACTGGCGCGCCTAACTCACGGTCATCCGTATCGATACTGAGCACGTCTACTTCCTTGGAAGCAGAGAGCCTGAGTATCGGGACCTGATCGTGGTCAGAAGAAGCCGCGGCGCGGACTTCTGCGCCACTCACAGGGGCTACGGGATCATCAGACGATGAATGAGAAAGTGCCTCAGCAGTCTCATTCTCGTCTGCAAGATCCCGCTGTGAACCCCACGATCTCAATCGCCGCGCCGCCTCAACGGACGCGGGACCAGAAACGCAGGGAACGCAAGCCTGACCGTGCTCATCAAAGCACGCCAGCCGGGAGCGCAGCACTCTAATAGGAAGTGCTTTACAGTCTGCACAAGTCATGCTGCGCTCCCAAACAATTTACACACAAAGCATGTGCGTCCCCACCTGTGACATAACGAGGGCAGAGATGCACACATCTTTTTTAAATTGCTCGCTGGCCATTTCCAGTTCAAACTGAGTGACAAACAACACCAAATAAGACAGACAGTTTCAACATAAAGCGCTTGCTGAAGAGCGAAAGCTAGTGTGTGTTGTGACAACGTCACTTTTATACTTCCGGGTATGCCGTCACATGTTACGTCACGACGCAACACCAATCAGGATTGGATTAGTTTCATTCATACTTCAGAGGCGCACGCTTAGGGAGCGTCCCCCAAAGTGTCGATTCTCGACGCAGTGTAGAGTTCCCTCGAAAGGGAACATGAAGCAGATCCAACTTTAAAACCAGAGGCAGCAGTTGTTGGGCCACAACCTGTAAGTAAGCTGAGACTTAATCATTTTAAATGTATTTGCATGTATAATTCCAGACGTAGCCGTTGTGTTTTATTTTTTTCAAATGCCAGCGCTGGCTTTATTGCCACTAGGCTATTACTTATGATATTTTGTGTCTATGACAAACGCGTACAAACATGAATTTTGTATAAGTACTAATGTTGTAAATGTATTTTTCATGTATATATGTTTCATGATGTTATTTTCGATTTGATCAAGAACGTAAACTTGCCAACGCTGTTTGAGTATAATATTTGTAGCCAGTCAGTTGCTATTGTTGCCAATCAGATGCTATTGTGTAAAACAAACGTGTATAAAGTTAAACAAAATGTGGCAAATTATCATTCAGAAACGTTTATTAAGAGCCGTGTGTGGTGAGGTTCTGTTTGACTCTCTTCATCGCGGCTTACTCGGTCTGATTCTGCCTCAAACTGATACTGCAATTCGACGCATATTTACATCTGTACCGGAGCTCATGACGTGCCCATTTCGCCCGTAAAGGTAATGGGTGTTAACTTTCCGGACAACGTAAGCGACAGTTTAGCCAATCATAACACACCGGGCCAAGCTAACCAATCTGAGCCCACTACATGTTTCTGAGGCAGTGGTTTCATAGACTCAGGAAGTCAACCGCTAGTTCGAGGACAGAGGAGAGCGCGGCTGACAATAAACGTGAAGTTTATGAAAAATAAGACTTTTTAAAAACGAAAAACCATGAATACATGTTATATTGCACCCCATGAACACAATCATGCAAAGAAAAAAAGCAGTCAACCCAGCCCCCACCCCCCCCCCCCCCCAAGCTTTTGCCAAGGTAAGCTATGGTGTAGCTTTACAGTAAACTATGCTTCTCCATCCATTTCCGCTTCTTTCCATATGGTGGTGTGACTCCCCTTCTGTCCCGCGTAAACGGCTGCAGTGTACTCGCCGCATCAGCACACACGACGGCTGCAACTACAGTGTGGTCTCCCTAGTGGACCACCACGACAACCATCTGGATTGAGCCGAGTAGGGGACATCCCTAGGGTCTTCAAGTGGGCATCTTCCGTCCTCAGTGTTTCGTCGACTAGCCCACGACACCTCAAGAGGGCTCGACAGTGACCCTGGCGTCCCAGAGTCACCCCCCTCCATCCCCCACTCAACTCAGCCCAGCTTACTGACCCCTACAGAGACCTAACCACAATCACGCGCAACCCAACCATACGTGCCAACCCGTTTGATAATGGCTGTCGAGCCCCACTTGTGCGTTATGAAGCAGTTTCAGTGACAAACGGTTCCGTATGGCATACCACCTACCACAAACCACAATATCTGGCCAACCACCGTCTTTCAAACAATATACACAGGAAAGTAATGACTGTAATTTCAGTGCAAACTATACAAACAGACAAGGATTCTTCAAGGATTCTACGAAACCGTAGCGTGGCGGCCTGTACATAGCCAGCTAGAATCTTTCCGTCTCAACCACAGCCAGTTCCTGCTCCTTTCTGCTGCTTCAGATAAGTTCTTTACTGTGCAACGCAACTCTTGGCCACTGAATCCGACGTCTCTGAGGAACCGGGTTGTAGAGTGTGCCACAAAACCTCGACAACCCACTTCCACTGGATAAACTTGGACTCTCCATCCTCGCTGCTCTGCCTCAGTGGCCAGATGAGCATACCGCAATTTCTTCCTCTCATATGCTTCATCTGCTGCATCCTCCCATGGCACTGTTAGCTCTATCAACTGAACAATGCGTGCTGATCCAGACCACAAAACAATATCTGGTCGTAGGTTAGTGGTAGCAATCTCAGGTGAAAAAATAAGCCGTTGATCAAGATCAGCCAGCATCTTCCAGTCACTAGCAGTTTCCAGTTGTCCTGGGCGAGAATTGGTGTTAACACCTTTTCTTGGTGGTTGCTCACCTGGGCGGAGGAATATTGTCTTCTGCGTGTAATGTTTTGCAGCCGGCAACTTATTGGTCATACTACGCTCGCCCTCCAATGCTAAAGCCAAACGTTGCAGTACTTGGTCATGGCGCAAAGTAAACCGTCCTTGGCTAAGAGCCACCTTACATCCTGTCAGAATGTGCCTTAACGTGGCAGGTGATTAACACAAAGGACAAGAAGGATCCTCTCCTACCCAGAGGTTTAGGTTCTGCGGTGATGGGAGGACATCATATGTTGACCTTTTAAGGAAACTGATCCTACTCTCTTCCATTGAGCAAAGGTCTTGCCAGCCCAACTTGTGTTGTTCCACACTCTCCCATCTCATCCACTCTCCCTGATTGGCCTAGGAAATGGCCTTTATACACCTCATCCTCTCCTCCTGCTTTCGCACCTCGTTGACTACCAGCTTCCTCCTTTGAGCTGGGCCTGCCTTGTGTCCCACAATATCCCCAATTTGAAGGGCAGCCTTTGCCTCTACTACAGATTTCTCATGTTTAGTCTCTATAAAATCTAATGTTATATGCTATAAAGTCTCATGTTTAGTCTCTATAAAATCTAATCTTCGTCCTCCATTTGTTAATTTACATTACATTTTGCTAACTTTATGACACATTAGTATTATAAGATTCTTTTCGTAAACACCCAATGAAATGAAACATTCAAATACCCATCTAGGATATTGTAACTACACTAGTGTTAATTTTACCAGCCATTTTTAAATTTAGTTTCAGTTTTAGTCCAGTTTCAGCATCGCTTGTTAGTTTTTATCACATTTAGTCGACATCATCCCATTTTTATTTAGTCTAGTTTTAGTCGACTATAAGTCGAGCATTTTAGTCTTTATTTTAGTCCAAGAAACGTAATTTTATTCGTTTAGTTTTAGTCAAAAAAACCTGTCAACATTTTAGTCTAGTTTTAGTCAGGACATAATTTTAACCTTTTACTTTTTTGTCAGCAGATAATATTTAACATTTCCTAAAATTATTTCACATTTCAACATTTTCTCTCATCTTTTTGATAAAATACACAATTTTAAGGAACACATGCAGACATGGAAGATGTTCTGACAATATTTGCATATTTATTTTGAACATTGTTAAGGTTCAAAGACACAAACACAAATGATTGCATTAAAACAAATAAAATACACCTGACAAAGGAAACAAATAAATAAAATAAAGTGTATTATGAACTTAACACAAGTGCTGGCTGTTTAAAGCTAGTTCACATAGAATAATAAAATAAATAGATTTGAGGTCAATGTTGTGAAAAAAAAAATCCAACTGATACAACAAAAGTGCTTTCCTGCCAGCTAGTTCACATGGTATATAAAGGTACAGTATTTAAGGTGAAACAAGGCATAGCTTGCTAGAACGTATGAAATCTTTTTAAAGCGTCTGTCTGCTTTAATCAAACTTGCAATTTAACTGAAACTATAGTTGCCCGGCCAGTATAACATATCTAAGTTAGCATAAATTTAACTTCACATACAATTCTATCAACAAGTGGCTACGGTCGCTACGTGCTAAGAAGCTAATGTAACATAGCCAGCCTGGATACTAAATGCTATGAAAGTTAGCCATCATTCATTAGTTAGTTTATCATTGTAACAAAATGTGTCCATATATCACGTCTCTTCTTTCTCCCGAGCCCCGTGCAAAGCATGTTTTACTTTTAACCTGTCGCCGCCGCCTCACCGTGAATCCAGCTCCTGTCTGCTCCATGTGTTGTGTGTGTAGGCTACTCTGACTGTGCCCGCCCGCTCCAGGTTTGAAAGTGGGTGTGTGGCGGAAGAGCTGACGAGGAGGAGGCGGAGGAGGAGACAAAACCATATCATATAATAATATGTAATTTTCGTCTCGTCTTTGTTCGTGAACTAAAATGTCCATAGATTTTAGCCCAGTCTTTATTTACCGAACTGCATTTTCGTCTCGTCTTTATTAGTCTACGAAAATTATTTCTGATTTACTCCCAGTTATTGTTTATTAGTGGGGATTTTAGTCTCGTCTCGTCTAGTTTTCGTTCGGTGAAAAATGTGCGTTGACGAAAATATTTTCGTTTAGTTTTTCGTTAACGAAATTAACACTAAAGTACACAACTTCAGGAAATATATTACACAAGTGATTTTTGGATATTTTATTGCAAAATTCTTACATATTTACTAGATTGTTGGACAGTATTGTAGGTTATTAAGTGAGGAAGTTTTTTGGCCAATAATTAGAATCTCTGTTTTTTCAGAGTTAAGTAGTAGGAAATTCCTAATCATCCAAATTTTATTTCAGCTATGCATTCCAATAATTCTGTGAAATGTTGCGTTTCGTCAGGGCGTGAAGAAATATAGAGCTGAGTATCATCAGCATAACAGTGAAAACTAATGCCATGCTTCCTAATGATATCTCCCAATGGTAGCATGTACAGAGTGAACAGAAACTGTCCTAGTACTGAGCCTTGTGGTACGCCATACTGAACTTGTGATCGATAAAACATCTGTTCATTTACTGCTACAAACTGATAACATCAGATAAGTATAATTTGAACCATGCTAATGCAATTCCACTAATGCCAACATACTTTTCAGGTCTATATAAAAGAATATAGTGGTCAATGGTATCAAATGCAGCACTAAGATCTAGTAACAATAATAGAGACATACAAGCATGATCGGATGATAAGTGCAAATCATTTGTGACTCTAAAGAGAAAGGTCTCAGTACTGTGGTACGGTCTAAATACTTACTGGAAATCTTTGCAGATATAATTTCTTTCTAAAAAGAAACATAGTTGAGGGTACTGCCTTTTTTTAAATTAATGATATTAAGAAGAGGATCTGGGACCTCTGGAACCATCTCTTTCAGCAGTTTAATCGGTAAATATGGTCTAACATCCATGTTGTCGATTTAGATAATTTAACAAGTTCTTCCTCTCCTGGCTATAACAATGAATGAATCCAATTTTTCCTCAGGGAGACCACATAGCATATATGTAAATTTCTCTCTTATATTATCAATCTTGTAGTAAAGAAATTCACAAAGTCAATACTGCTGTTCTTTTTTGCGAAAGTCCAGTATTGAAGTTTTATTTTTCGTAAATTTATTAACCTGTTAAAGATTATTTAAAAGACAATTTATTTTTTTAAAGCTCTTTTCCCACAAAAGTTGTTACTTTTATTTATGTAGTGTTATTATATACAATACAGATTGTCTTTGCAGCTTCACAGTAAATATTTATGAATGGGCCTTGTAAAGCCACAGAGCAATGGATTGGTTGCGCAGATGGTGACGCCACCCCCAATCACGTCATGTACCCGCAAACAGCCAATGTTCGGTCACCACCTGAAATCAATAAATGGAGACAGAACAGAAACACAAACAAAAAAATACACGTGGAACGTAACAACCTTGAAAAATATATTTCAAAAGCTTATTGAAAAACAATGATGAAGATCAGGGCTTGACATTAACTTTTTTGCTCACCAGCCACTATGGCATAGGATACCAGTCAATAGTCGCATTTTGTAATTTCTCCCATGAAAATCCTGTAATTTGTATGGCCCAAACATTGTTATATGAATAATCACATCAATATATTATTCCAAGTTTGTCCAGTACGCAGATCTAGTATGAAACCCATCCTACTCACGCAATCAACACATCGTACAAATTTCAACTCATTTGTGAGTTTAACCTGGCAGCCTACATCCCAGTTGCGCTGTTGATCTCTGCGCAGGTTGTAGAAGTGGGAAGTTGAGTAATCACTGGTAGGAAAGGGAAAAGAACAATCCGAGGTAAACATTATTTAACACAGTTACATTATATGATGTGCTCTTTGTGCAAATGCTTTTAAACCATTCAAGCCAAGACCAATTGAACAAACCAGCACAGGACTGCAAACACGGGGAGACTAAATAGGGAACAAACAAGGAAGGTAACAAACAACAGGTGGAGAAGAATAATCAATTATCAGGTAACAAGATGGGAGGGGCTGACAATTGACAAGAGAGCAACAAGACAAGATGGCACAAGAAATACAAAGAAACCATGTGCTCACAATAAACCAGACTAACATAAAAACAGGATAAACCAGTAATGTCAGAGTTCTGTCACCAACAGAAATATAATCCAGACAGAAGTGACAGAACCCTGACAGGAATAAGGCACTATCCAACCTCTGAAGACATCCTAGAGCAAGGCTGGGCAACTCTGCCCTCGAGTTTCACTGAGCATTTCTAATCCAATGCCCTCAAGATTCCTGCAGCGTTTAGCTCCAACTCTGATCAATCTCACTTGTCTGTAGCTTTCTAGTAATCCTGAACAAAGTTGCTTTGAGGAAACTCTCCATGGTTGGAAAGAAAAAAAAGAAGCATAACACTGCAGTATGCAGGGAAGGAAACAAGAGGCTTTTTTAATGGAGGTCAATAAAGGAAAGGCTTCACTACACTGAATAAACTACTTTTTGCAACATTGATACAGTTATTAAACTGAACCAACACTGATCTGGCTTGAGCTTGATAATGAAAGTACTGCTGCTTTACAACTGAATTTTATTTTGTCTCATATCTGATAAAGTTTGCATCATTGATTTTGTTATTTCACTGATTTGAAGTGAGATCCTCGCCAGATCTCACCCAACTTGCTGAGCACATTGTGGAAACGTTATCACGATTTACAACGCATTCTCACCCCAAGGCGTCACCTTTGACCATGCTTCAATATTTGACGTTTTAGGCGCCCTTTAGCATCACTTACATGACGCGATCCTACGGCGTCATCTAACTGACGCTAAAGGAAAGCATCAGTTAGAGGACGCGGTTAGGTTTAGGTGTGGGGGTAGGGTACACGCGATCAGGGCGTCATCTAACTGACGCTAAAGGGCGCCTAAAGCGTCAGATATTGAAGCATGTCCAAATGCTTCCCAAGGCATCAGTTAAGTGACGCCTTAGGGGTGAGAATGGGCTGCGATTTACGCTATGTGTTTATGATTGATGATTGAGTAAATGCTTTTGCCTGACCTGAGTTTTGATAAGACATTAGAGATGCCTAGCCGATCCGATTACATCTTAAGCATTGAGCTCTCTGTTGCGAAATCATAGAACGGGAGGTAGGAATCATCGTGTGTTAGTTATGCGTGGAGTGTTCGCCATTATTGTATTTTTGTTTTTATTTAGTGTAGTTTAATTAAGGCGGCGTTATTCCGCTGAAGAATTCGGTTTTCTTTCTACGTTTTCCTTTTGTGGCTGTTAGTTTAGCGGGTATTCTTAAAATTAGATATCAGTTATGTTTTGCTTATTTTATTAATTTGGCGACACTCTTGTTTTTCCTAATTTCTTTTCTCTCTCGTGTATTTTATTTATTTTTCTTCTAACGAATTTGTTATATAATTTAAGTGAACATGTTTAATTCATTCATTCAGGAGAATAAACGTTTTCCTTAACGTTTAAATGATGTTTTCTGGTTGTCTTTCCTGCATCCACACAGAGCAACAGTGTCTCACATAAATGTTATGTAATCATCCCCTTTTACATCTTTAAACACGTAACAAAGGTAAAAGTATTTAAAAATATATTTTAAGGTAAAAGTAGGCTATACAAATATTATGAATTATTCATTCATAAATTCGTAATTTTCCTGTAGTTTAAATGGTGTGAACTAATTCATGTGAAAAATATACTGTATACCTTAGGGATAGTTCACTTTGAAATTAATTTGATATGTTTTAGCTTACCTCAAGGGGATCCAAGATGTAGGTGTCTTTGTTTCCACAGCATTTTCAATTTTGACATTTTTTGGTCAAACCGTTGTTGTCTGTCAGTCATACACTGGAGGTGAAGGGGGTCCTCAATCCAGCCATCACTTCCGGCGTAACTTTGAACTGATTCAGTTCGGTTCAGTTGGACATTGAACAACTGATTCAGATCACTTGGATTTCACGAGGTAAAAACGATATAAATACTGTTCGTTTTCTCACAAAAACCGCTCGTTTCGTGTCTTAGGCCATCAATGTGTACTTACATTTATGAGTCATTAAATCATGTTTAATTTTGACTTCTCTGTGCATGCTTTTTGGTGGACCCCCTTTGCTTCCAGTGTATGACTGATAGACAACAACGGTTTCACTGAAAAATGTCAAAATTGAAAATACTGTGGAAACAAAGACACCTACATCTTGGATGCCCTTGAGGTAAGCTAAAACATATCAAAAATTCATTTCAAAGTGAACTATCCCTTTAAATGTGATGAGAGATGCTTTGGATAAAAAAGAAAAACATCTGTCAAATACATAAATGCAAAATAAATATCATTGAGGTTTCAATATACTGTATTTTATAACAAACTAACCTTGCTGTCAAAAAGTTATATAATGTAATATTTCAACACTATCTCACGACCAATTCGTATGAATTCGACGCATGATTAAAAAGTGGCTAATTCGTACTAATTCGTACGACCTCACTCGTACTAATTCGTACGATTTGTCTAAACCCACGTGATGGTTAGGTTTAGGGGCGGTGTAAGGGGTAGGTCATTCGTACGAATTCATACGAATTGGCCAATTCGTAAAATATATACGATTTAGCAAAATCGTATTAATTCGTACGAGTGAGGTCGTATGAATTGTTACGAATTAGCCACTTTTTAATCATTCGTCGAATTCGTACGACTTGGTCGTGAGATCGGGTTGAATATTTTGAAAGATGTGGTTTTTCTTGCATGCTGGTTGCACCACATGATTTAGTTTGTTGCACCGCATGGCTTTATCTTCAGACAAAAAACATTGGATGTATAAAATAAACAGTATTGTTTTTTTTTTTTTTTGAAAAATCCAATCAGACAAAAATATAGCACAGGCTATATACAGGTTGGGGCATGATTAAATATGTTAATTTTGTAGTTAATTTTGTACTAAATAAATAAGTTGACAGCCCTAGTTGACAGGGGTTTTTTTTTTAAACAAAAAACAACAACATTGATAACATCATAAAAACTCAAAAACAGTGTGGATTGCTCAATCAGACGAAGATGTTCATCTTCTGTTTGTCTGTAGGCTACATCATATTAATTTACCAACATTGAAAGCATGGCAGCCCTATCTCTCAGAGGAGCTTGACTGGCCATGGTTTTCTTGTTAGTTGATGTCTCTTTGAACATGGCATTGCAGGGTATGGGAAGCTGGTAAGTCTGAAGTGCTGTAAATCATGGATACAATCTCCAAATACATGCTGCCCCCTACACCCTCAAAAAGAATAGAACATCACAATAATACATATTTTATGAAGGCAAGGCCAGTAGTAAGCTATAGACTTTCAACTCCAGAGAAGAGGATTTGAATGAGGCAGGTTGGACAGCTTTAAAGGTGCTTTCAATGAGTGGAACAGAAAATTAAGAGCAAAGAAATTATTTCACTTTGGGGATCTCAAAGAATGCAGGAATGGGGTTGCCGATATATGAATACTGAGAAAGATAAAGATTTAAAAGGCTAAAGGCAAGATAAAGAAAAAAACTCTGAGGCTGCATGAGTATAGATGAGACATCAGATTGCTTACAGTAAGTTCACCCAAAAATGAAAGTTCTGTTATTAATCACCCTCATGTTGTTCCAAATCTCTCTGCAAATGAGAAATGTTCTTTGCTGCGCTTTTGCACACAATGATTTCCCACACTGTTAAAAACACATGTTAAATCTATAGTAATTTCCTGTGCAGTAATATACTGTAATTTACTTTTGTGCACAGTAGTTCACGGTAGAATACTATGTGTTCAGTCAAGAATTGCAGTAATGTATGTACTACTGGGATAAGTAGCTCTGGCAGTGTGTGATCTGGACATGTATGGAGACTGTTCTCATTTGCCCAGAGTGCTAAGGCCATGTTTTTATAATCTTGTTTTCCTTAAAATCCACATATTTGTGAAGTAAATGGTCCTTAATTATCATTTCTTTATATAATAACACCAGGGTCGCTTACATCAATTTTATATTATAGGTTGTATCAAACATAAAATAATGATTTGCATAATTTTTTGGGGGGTTGGCACTGAAACTAAACATGTATATAGAAAAAACTTTAAATTAAAAGTTGTCTTCACATTTTGCTATATGTTATTGCCAAGGAAAAGAACCATGAGTCTTTCTGGTATTTGTTTATTTTTTTATTTTTTTTGGTCCCACTTTATATTAAGTGACCCTAATACATGTGAACTTACAAGGTAACTAGATGTGTACATGTAACTACAGTGTACTTACACATTTATACATAGTATCTACAGCTGTAATATTTGTGTAACTACACATATGTAACAACCCACATGATGATATGTATAAGTACTAATGTGTAACAGGACATTGGTAGCAACACTTTTTTCACTTTACTAAGTACACATGTGTAACAGAAATTATGTAACTACATTTTGCACTATACAACAATTTACACTATAGTTGTTCCACTTCCACACTATCAACTCAGAGATGACTCGTTCCTTTATGTTCAGTGTCTCTTCTGCAGAGATATTGTGTTCGGAACCTTGGGTTTAGAAATGTAGGCATGTTTAGCAGGTCCTGCGTGACTTCATATTTCTTGTTGAGGTAGTTCAGAATTTTTGATTTCAGTGATTTGGTCAGGCCAGTGTCCTCTTCCTCTTCAGCCAGCACTGAGGTGTTCAAAAGAAGCAGAGCAGGCTTCACAATAAGATATGCTCACATAGTGTTCACCTAACAGGGCATCCGTGAAGTCCTGGGGTGGGCTCAGTGCTTTATTCACAGATTCCAGGACCTCCAGGTCCTGCCATGAGGGCAGTAAGTGTTGCCCTTTGCGATCTGTAGAGAGAACCTTGGACAAAGCATTTTGCTGCTCCAGGACACTTGCAATCATTTTTTTTTTTTTTTTTTTTTTTTGAGTGGAACCCCATTGTGTCCGGCAGTCTGTCACCATGGAAAGCACTGGGAGGTTAAGCTCTTTGTGCTTCCCTCAAGTCAACTCTCTTCTTTCAGTTATGGGAGAAATGGCTCACAATCGCAACTATGTGTTACACGAAATATGTTCTGAGGAAACTATTTTGCAAATCGCAATTATGTTACATGCCAACATATAAGCAGTGCTATTACGTTGGTCCTTAACCTAATACTATTGCAGTGCTATTACGTTTGTCCTGAACATAATACATCCAAAGCTGTACTCAATATATTTTAGTTGTAATTTCATTGTAGAAAAGCACAATTTGAAGTGTACTTAGTGTACTTTTACGTGCTAAAGTGGAACCACTTCAAGTATACTTTGTATAATTGAAGTATATGGCTGTATGTATATACATGCTTGATTAATAAGCATTAAGTGTACTATATCTGTGTTAGAAGTACATTTAAAATGCACTTTGAATGTCGTACAAATATACAAGCATTATACTTTTAAAATATTAGTATTGTGATGATAGTATGCTCAGTTCTACTTTGGGTTTATTCAAATTAGTAAGAAAGTACACTTTTTAGCTACTTATCAATATCTGTTATTACTCTGCTAGGCTACTTTTTGGTTAGCATGTAGGCTACCAGTATACTGAAGGCTGAGTTAAATAAGGGACTACTCAACACACTTTCCAGGTGAAAAAAGTACTTTATTGGTCAATAAATACAGTATATCCACATTTTCAATAGTACATTGCCAATACTTACACAGAATTGTACATTGGGAATATATTGCACGTTTACTATACTAACATTATGCTGATAACAATTTTCACAATAAAACTTTACACACTTGAAAAAAGTACACTTTCTAGTAACTCATTATGAAAAATATTAGGACAGAACACTGTTTTAATTAAATGTTACAGCATTCCAGTATTACAAGATAACGGACAGAAGAAGTCGCAAACCTCTGGTTGAATTTAACTTAAGTGGCCAGACATCTGCATTAGAATTGCGTTTTCTTTCCAATTTCAATTTTTCTTATAGCAGCTGTCTGAAAAACAACAAATATTAATATGAAAAAAAATTCAAGCTTGAAGTTGTTGAACTACTATAAACACCAATCAACACACACTACCATTATTGGTCAGCTCAAGACAAAGTAACTTTGTTCATAACATGTATTTTTCCCCAAAACTTTTCAAAGAAAAATCATTGACATAATGACACCAATTTTTCCAAGAAATCAGAAATAAATACACAGCTTCATTTTGCAAATAAAAATAATGTTAATGCAATGTTGTACAGTACATGTTATAATGACTAATTAGCAGATGCATTGGACAATGTTTTATATTTGTATATTTGTATAAGACAAGCAAATGTATCCACATAGATTTTAAAAAAAGATTTATTGGGATTAAAAATCTAAATAGTGATCTGTTTATTTAGCAAAAAACTAAAACTTACCAGTAACATCTATTAGGCAGCATCTTCATCTCTTCGAGTCTGCTTCGACTTCACTTGAAAAGCTTGGCTATGATTGGTCAAATTGAATGTAGCTGAACTGAAAAAGACGTGCTGTTGTTAGACTGTATGTCAAAAATACTACTGCCAAAGACAAGTAACGTTAATGTAATACAAATCTTACCTAGAATCACAACATAATGAGGTCAAATGTCACACGACGCCATGCAAACTTGAAGAAGCTAGGTAAAATCAACACTATGTCTTCTCAAAACGCTACGTTTTAAAAAGTTAATCACAAAAAAATATCACCTAATCCATATGAATTTCGTGGTTTCTTCCTAGTCCTCTAAAGACATGTTCAAATATAGACCTCTAAATCTAATCACAGTCAAGTAACATTTACGCACAGCAGAATATTGTCTGACAAACGGAGGCTCTTGCTGCGTCCCAATTCGCTTACTTATACTACGCCCAAAAGTATGTACTCTTTTTGTGAGGAAAAAGTACATACTTTTAAGTGTGTAGCAAAAGAGTAGGCAAGCTTTGGGACATACTATCACGTCATCTTTAACGGACAGCTCTGTCGCGTGCTGCGTGCATCCTGTCACCGTAAACTGCCCTGTCAATCATCTTGTCACAGTTAAAATCCTCCATTCTATCTAATTTCATTTCCTACTGTTTCGGAGAGCACGTTCATCTGCAGGTTGTGGGTCTTTCCAACCCGGTCTCATCCCAAGACGTCATATAACTGACGTTTTGGGACGTCTTTTGACCATACGTCAATATTCGCCTTTTTAGGGCCCCCTTAAACGTCGGTAGATGAGGTTATGGGATCCTAACTCTACCCCAGACCTAAACCTAACCCTAAACCTAACCCGTCACCTAACTGACGTTAAAGGTAAGGCGTCAGTTGTATGACGGCCCGGGATCGCCATCTACCGACGTTTAAGGGGGCTCTAAAAAGGCGGATATTGACGTATGGTCAAAAGACGTCCCAAGACGTTAGTTATATGACTTTTTGGGATGAGACTGTGTTAGTCTTTCATGCTCTCCTCGTGTTTGCAATTTGAGAATAATGATGCATTTAAAACGTAATGGCTAAACGTGTCTTTCCAAAAGTTCACAATGCTGCTGCAAATGCAATATAATGTGGACAACATTGAATAAATTCATTTTCGTCAGGTTAGATACTGATAATTAATCACTCAAAGCTCTTTATCTAAACCTCTCTACAAAACCGCGGGGACTCGCGCGTCGTCCGTATCGACTACGTGTCTGTAGTTTAACACTTTTAACTCGTGTTTGTAGTTCTAACCGAATCCTCGTCCAACGCGCAATATCAGCCGTTAGAGTGAGCATCGATCTACACTTCGGATTCTGACCTGGAAAAAGTAGACCATCCGGGTATCTTTGAAACACTCATTTCAACATACTACGATTTGGGACGTACTAATTCTATTTTCGAATACTATGTAGGACGGATAGTATGCGAATTGGGACGCAGCATCTGAGTGAGGTCAAAGTCCTTTCAGGCGACAGGCGGTGCGAGGCAAGCTCATTATCGTAAGAACCAATCACAACCATTCAACGGCTCTGGAACCATGCTAATGAATAAGTTGTTCTTAATGGAATAGATATCTAAAAAATAAGTACTAGTAGCATGGAAATAGAGACTAGTAGGTTTAAATGATTACATGTTAAAATGGTTTGCCATACACCTCAGGCTTTCTTAGTATGGGATACTACATGTTCAACAATATTATTGATCTGAATGTACTGTTTATGAGAACTGAACTGATTTGTAAGATGGCATCTTTTTTTTTTTTTTTTTTTTGCAAAACTGCTTTCTAGATTAAACAAACTAATTTATAATTAATGATCTTTACAACTGATCTGAATCAACACTGAACTGAGTTCAGAAGAGCATAGCTGAAATGTATATTTTTTCATGTTTATCACTGTAACGCTGCTTTGAAACAATCCATATTGTATAAAGCACTATATAAATACAGATGACTTGACTTGACTAGAAATTTAGGGTGAAGCCTTGTGATGTCCCTGTTTGGGAGAATATAAAAAAATATATATATATTTATTTGAAATATTAACTGAAAACGTATGGGTTTATAACAACATGGGGGTCAGTAAACGATGATAATGATAAATTTGCCTTTCAAAACCCAACATCATAAAGAAAAGCGTGAGGGACCCATGAAAAAATCTTGGATGGAGGAAAGTGAAAATATGATGTGATTTGTACTTGCTTGGCTGCTTTTTCCTCACCACATGGTTTTGCATAATTATGCTGCTGCTAATAATCAGAACATCACTCATTCAACTCTTCTGGCAGGGCCATTACACGTGGAAGGTAAAATTGATTCTGCGTAAATTAGTTCCGGCTGAATGAGTAGCCTTTCATGGATTCGGGGCACAAATTACCTGCAGTTAAGTTTCACCACCATGAAGGATGAAGGTTTGCTACATCTTGGAAATAGGTGCTCTCACTGAGGCCAAGGCTTTGACACCTACAAGTATAACAGCAGCAAGTTAAGGTTGTGCTGTATGTTACTTAAAACTGTAAGATGAAGGTCCATTTACACTGTCCACCAGTTCTTCAATTTTGTGCAGGAGCATCCCATTTGACACTGATATCAGTGACAGGAAATAAAACAGACCATTTATTTTCTCCCTTAGAATCTGCTTCCTACGACTGTGGCTGTCCTCATTTTATGCGTCTGTTTCAGTTTGAAGTTAGAAAAGAGAGCTGTTAACAAACATGCTTACTGGATTCTGTTGTTCAGCAGAGACAAGTAAGTGCTGCCACATCATAATGGTGTTTCCTATAGCACACCAGATTTCAAGTAGTGAGAAGCACATTCACAGTATATACGCAGATGTTGAAAGACGGGCCATTGTGAATAATATCTGTTCTCTCTTGGAACTAATCATTTTCATCTCATGCAGAAAATTAAACAAAGGCAGTTTTACTTTGGCACAATGGGTAGATTAGCTTAGAGGAACAACAAAAGATTTTAGAGGGGTTGTTTCCTGCCATCCGTAAAATAAAAGTAAACAAGTCTCATTTCTAGTGCACATGGCCTGTGAATCTCCATGATACCTGCTGCTGATAACCAGGGAAGCATGAAAGAACACATCAGGAGTGCCGGAGCCAGAAGCCACAATAGGGGAAGAAGTTTGTAGAGTTAGATGTCAATGACTTGACACCATCCCCGGAGCCATAATGTGTAACGTAAAAAAAAAAAGAAAGGAAGCATCACTATACAGTTTCTTAGCAACAAATTCACTGCTAGGCTGCACCAAACGTCTTTTTCTAGGTTTATTTTTCATTCAGTTCTTTCACTTCTGAATAAACTTGTTCAGCACTATTCTCTGATCTTCAAGTTCAAGTTTATTGTCAATTCTACTCTACATACACATACAGAGGATTGAAATTCCGTTTCCCTCAGACCCATGGTGTAAAACACCAACATAACAGAGATAAGTATTAAAGGGGGGGTTGACTGCGATTTCACTTTTTTCATTTTAAATAGTGTGTAATGTTGCTGTTGGTGCATGAACAGTATCTGCAAAGTTGCAGCGCTGAAAGTTCAATGTAAGCAGAGATATCGTCTTTTTAAAATCAGGAAGTATAATTGCCTACAAAAACGACTGGATTGGGACTACAGCTGGGTTATGGTACGTCACTAACCCACACATTTGCATCAACCCTCCCTCCGGAATATGCAGAAAAGGACATTCGCATATTTCAGCAGCTCCAGCACGTCGAGTGAGTTGTGTTCATCCAGCTGTCAGGTCTTCTGTATTCGAACTTCCCACAGACGCTGTACTTCCTCAACAATGGATACAATTTATGTTTGATTATGTTCCTGAAAATGACGATCGTAATCTAGCTCTCTGTGCTGCGCATTTTACGGAAGACAGCTTCCAGAATCTCAACGAGTTCAACACCGGATTTAACAAGAAACTGTTACTAAAATGTGAAGCAGTTTCAACTGACAGCAGTTGTTGGGCCACAACCTGTAAGTAGACTAAGACTTAATCATTTTAAATGTATTTTCATGTATAATTCCAGACGTAGCCTCGTGTTGTATTTTTTTCAAATGCCAGCGCTGGCTTTATAGCCACTATAGGCTACTAGTAATGCTATTGTGTCTACGACAAACGCGTACAAACATTATGGACCTGAATTTTGTATAAGTACTAATGTTTTAAACGTATTTTTCATGTAGGCTATATATGCTTTATGACGTTATTTTCGATTTGATCAAGAACGTAAACTTGCTAACGCTGTTTGTGTTTAACATTAGTAGCCAGTCAGTTGCTATTGTTGCCAGTCAGATGCTATTGTGTAAAACAAACGTGCATAAAGTTTAGTAAGAGCCGTGTGTGGTGAGGTTCTGTGTACTCTCTTCATCGCCGCTTTCTCGGTCTGATTCTGCCTCAAACTGATACTGCAGTTCGACACATATTTACATCTGGACCGGAGCTCATGATGTGCACGTTTCGCCTGTAAAGGTAATGGGCGTTAACCTTCCGGACAACGTGAGCGACAGTTTAGCCAATCACAACACACCGGGCCAAACTAACCAATCTGAGCCCACTACGTGTTTCTGAGGGAGTGGTTTCATAGAATCAGGAAGTCAACCGCTCATTCAGCGGACAGAGGAGAGCGCGGCTGACAATAAAGCTGAAGTTTATGAAAATATAAGACTTTTAAAAAATGAAAAACCACGAAAACATGTTATATTGCACCCCATAAACACAATCATGCAAAGAAAAAAAGCAGTCAACCCCCCCTTTAAAAAATATTTAAAATACAATATAAACAATAAAAAACATCAGGCACATGAAAATGTGTGTGTGTGTGTGTGTGTGTGTGTGTGTGTGTGTGTGTGTGTGTGTGTGTGTGTGTGTGTGTGTGTGTGTGTGTGTGTGTGTGTGTGTGTTACACTGAAAAAAATGATTTTTGCTGCTTTTTCAAATTGCTTAATTAAAATGAGCTTAACCCTTTATTGCATAGTGTTGCCATATGGCAACAATTACTTTATCTTAATTTTCTAAAAAGCTGTGATATAAAATCTATGTTTCTACAGTTAGTTGTGAAAAGGGGGGGGGGGGTTGCCTTGAAGAAAATACAATTTAGGAGGTCTATTTTTGACCAGGATATCCTGTTTGCCAGTCCTTTTTGCTCATGGACATTGACATGGAAACATCACTTTCTGGGGCTCCCCAAAATAGCCTTTTGTTCTGAATTTTGGAAAGTTTTCATCAAATAAAAAAATTAAATCACTATCTGGGGTAAGTAAACTTTGATTTTAGTCTTGATTTTATATTTTTTTTGAAGTATGCTAAAATACATTTGTTGCCATATGGCAACTACATGCAAATATGGAAACGTCCTGGTGCATTCAACCTAATGGAGTCCCATTGACTTACATAGCATGAATTTACTCTGAGACTATGTTTACAAATTTTGCTTATGTTTTAAAGATAAACACATTATAATGAAATGAATAAATGGTACCACTGCATTGTATTCCACATGCTTGACATGGTAAATGCATGGCAGCTTTACAGAAAAGACTGCCAGTCCCAGATGCCAGAGAATGCCTATCTCCCACTGTTGGACTTCAAAATCTAAGTGGCCTCATGCTTGTGCATTGAGAGTAATGGCACTTTTCCACTGCTGGCACGGTTCGGTATGACTCAATACGGTTCGGTTCGGCACGGCACGGTTCGGCTCGCTTCGTGTTTCCACTGCGTGGTACGACTCAGCTCGGCACGGCTCGGTTCGCTTTAGCTCGGTTGCATTTCCACTGCAGTTAGTACCGCTTTAAAGTGGGTGCGATGTCTATTGGTCGCAAATACAATGACGCTGGTAGTGACGATTCTGTCTGACCCGTCAGTGATCTGCAGTGTTTCATGTCACATTTCAGTACCGGTACAGTTCGCTTGGAACCTCAACAGACCAGGGGTGCGTTTCCCGAAAGCCATTTGCCAACTATGGTCGCAAGTTCCGTCGTTATCAGCATTGTTCAACATAATTAGTTTTTTGGAAAAGAAAAGTGGATTTTATAGTACTTTCCACGAATGCATATTGTTGCCGTATGGCAACAATTTACCAACGACCCCCCTTTAAACTTAAAAAAAAAAAGTTATATATCTGTTATTTAGCTCATTTTAAGTAATAAAAACATGCAAAACATTTTTTTACCATGCCTAATTAATATTTAATGCAATAGAGGGTTAAGCAACAAAATTTCTATACATTTTGTCCAAACTTAATTTGATTGTGTTCAATCTGCTGAAATATATTTAAAATGTAAGTTTACTTGTTTACTATCTGTTTGTGTTGGATTATATGAATGATTTGTGTTGGATTAACTGAAGCTGGGCGGTGCTTGTTAGTTCCCAGCATGCTTTGAATATGTTGAAATATAAATGTTGAAATTAAGGGTTATTTTATGTGTTTTTGAGAAAATGAGAAAAGGGGAAGATCTGACCGTAGTTGTTTTTAATTTTCAATTACACTGAAATTATTAGAACCATTTAAATTACAGTGGGTTATTGGTGGAGAAGAGTGGAGCATTTGTTATGCTAAAGACTTATTCAGCAATTTAGTAAATGCCTTAGCTGACGAAGTATGTAAATCTTATCATTTAAGTTGCTAAAAAGTGCTATTGATAGTAAATAGTTGGCTATAGTCTAAACATTGATTAATGTGACACTAAAATAAACTATATTGCATTGATTGAATTTGAATTAGAATACCTGAATCATATCGATTGGTCTAAAATTGTAAACTAGTTGGGCTGACACTGTTAAATTAAGCTGTGCCGAACCATAGTAAATAAGTTGAATCAACCTTAATAAATTAAGTTGACCCAACGCAATTACATTAAATTGGAATAACAGAATTGCACAATGCTGAAATAAAGCAAGTTAATCATGTGGAAATCCTTTCCATTATTTTTTTATGTTCATTCAAAGAGTTATTTTTTTGAGTGGGGGTGAAGAGTCACAGTTCAGTGCATCTGAGGGCAGAGGGCTAAGAGCTAAGAGGGAGGAGAGTTCAACTTCCTGACAGCCTGGTGGAGAAAACTGTTGTTCACTCTGGTAGTTCAGGCCTGCAGGCTCCGAAACCTCCTCCCAGATGGCAGAAGACTAAAGAAGCAGTGTGAGGGGTGGATAGGATCGCACTATGCTGATTGCTTTTCGGGTTAATCGGGTATTGAAACATCAATTTAATGTAGGGCAGGGGGTAATCGTAACATCTGAAGTAGTTTGTAGAACCTTTAAAAGAATTTAATACAAGGAATGCAGTGGGTCCTGGTAGAATAACAGGAAGGGTACTTAAGAAGTGAGGAATCCTTTACAGTCATTTGTTTCAAGTGTCTGTGGATATGAAGAGTTCAGATGCAAAAGCCTCTAAATGCCATTTGAAATTTTCTTCTTTAATGATGATTTTTATCAAACTTGTATATATAAGTTCAGTAATTTCACTTAAATAACAATTAATAGGTAATTATCATTGCCATTTAAGTGAAATTACTGAACTTAAATATACAAGCTTGATCAAAATGATCATTCTAGAAGAAAATTTCAAATGGCACTTAGAGGCTTTTGCATCTGAACTCTTCATATATTTATAGGGCCTGGAAATTTTCATTTATAGTGCCTGATGTGCCAAAAATATCAAACCAGCAGTTTTAAATAATTATCCTCCAGTAGCTCTGACATCTATTGTTATGAAGATTTTTGAAAAAGTAGTGTTAGATTGTTTTCTTTGTGAGGTGAAAAACAAACGTGATCCATTAAAATCTGCATATACTGTAGGAGGGGGAGGGGCATAGAAGATGCCCTTTTGTATAGACCCCTTTTGAGCTGACGTCACAGTTACGTCACGGCGCTACCTGGAGGCAAAACAAAGTGAAAACTGGAGGCGGTCAATGCAAAACAGCACAGATTCAACTACATAATAAGGAGCTTAAATAATTGTTACTATTATTAAATGTCACCTTGTTGTGTTGTTTGGTGCAAGAATTGCTGAAAAATTAATATGCTGTATCTGTAACTTTTATTTCTAGAAAATATTCACATCATTAAAATCGCACTGTAATGTCACTCTTTACATTGTCGTGGTCTCGGCGCTGACTCGGCAGAACTGTGGATCATACACACAAGTCTTGTACAGGACCATATATGCATCTAAAGATTTATATGCCTCAGTTTCTCTTTACGATCGGTTTCTCTATAAGGTAGGTGTAGAAGTCAGACCACTCAACCGAGGTAACGGACGTTAATCCTGTCAGATCATCCATGCATTGAGTGAGCGTGTAGCCGGCTACAGGTCGGCCAATCTGGTTCTGTCCGTTAAAAATAACTTTTGGAAACAACAATCGCGGTCCTGCACACTGAGGGACCTTACACATTAAGATAATATCTGATTTTCTCCAGTCATTGTTAAAAAAACAAGCTAACAATCCTTGCTAACTAGCGTTAGTGAAGCGGCCAGATGGATCTTTCTGCCTCCACCTAAGCTCCGCCCACAAAAAAAACGTCACCATGTTTACCAACTGTAAAAGGGTCTATATAGACTCTATTGTCATCTTGATCAACCAAAGCAATATGCCTGTGTAATGTTCATAGATTTCTGATCTCCATTTAATACAACACGAAAAATCTGTAAATTCTGTATAATTCGAGGGATCACGTGACCCATCGACAGCGATGCCAGCATAGTTTTCAGCTCTGCTCGCATAATGAATGAATGAAACCTTTATTGCCCCAAAGGGGAATTTGTTTTACACTCATGGGAACCATAATAAACATAACCACAAAAAACATAAAATAAACATAAATAAAGAAGAATAAAAACAAAAGTGACATGGAATATATAAATTTGACAACTCTAAAATATTCCGCAGCTTAAAAGAATCAATAAATAGATATATATTCAATAATGCACATTCAAAATCAATCTATGTGCCCATGGATGATTCGTTAAGTAGTTGAATGCTTCTCGGCACAAATGAAGTGATGTGTCGTTTAGTTTTAGTTCGGGGCATTCTAAATCTACGTCCAGAGGGGAGGTGGGAAAATTCTGTGTGAAGTGGGTGCAATGGATCCTCCAGAATCCTCAGTGCCAACTTGAGGGTATACTGGTCAGTAAGATTTGTGACGCTTTTCACATCAGATCTAGTGATTCTCCTACCCATTTTTGTCACCTTATCCAGCATGTTCCTATTCTGGATAGAAAGACCTCCCCCCAACACTGGATTGCAAAAGTCACCACACTCTGAATAAAAGTCAAATAGAACAGTGTCAGGGTACTATTCTCTGCATTAAAACTGCGCAATTTTCTTAAAAAAAAGAGCCGTTGCTGTGCTTTTGAGTATCTTGCTAATGTGTTCGCCGACCAAGTGAGTTTATGATCAATAATGGTGCCCAAGTACTTATACTCATTCACAGTCTCAATAACTATCTCATTAATAGTAACCGGTTGCAATGGAAGGGGCTTTTTTCTAAAATCTATGACCATTTCTTTTGTTTTTGAAATGTTTAAAAATAGTGAATTTCCACAACACCATTCATAAAATTGGTCAATCTCAGATCTATAGTCCTGATCATTATCTGTTAAAAGCCCAACCAAGGCAACATCATCTGCAAATTTAATCAATGAGCATTTGGAATGATGGCTGACACAATCATTTGTATGCAGAATAAATAACAATGGTGATAAAACACATCCTTGTGGCAATCCTATATTTGTCGTAATGATTTTTGACTGGCTATGACCCGCTCTTACAAATTGTAGTCTGCCTGTTAAAAAGTCCTGAATCCACTTTACCAGATTAAGGTTTACACCCATAAGTGTTAGCTTCTCTAGTAACATGTTTGGCTGAACAGTGTTAAAAGCTGAGGAAAAGTCTGCAAATAAGATGCGAACATAAGAGGCAGGAGTTTCAAGATGTTTATAAATTCCATTTAGGAGCGTTGCTACTGCATCTTCCACACCTCTTTTCTCTTTATAGGCAAACTGTAATGTATCCATGTGTTTTTTGGTTTGTTCTTTAAGATGAGTTAAGATGATCCGCTCAAAGCATTTCATAGCAACTGAAGTAAGTGCTACTGGTCTAAAATCATTCTGTCCATCTGGTTTGAGTTTCTTAGGAAATGGTACAATTTCTGCAGTCTTCCAAATATTTGGGACTTTGTGTGTGTCGAGTGATTTCTGATACAACCCTCTGAACACTGGGCTCAATTGTTCTTTACAGCTCTTAAGGATAGTGCCTTCCAGCCTGTCCGGGCCAGCAGCTTTCCGAATCTTGATGTGGGAAAAGATCCTCCCCACTTCCTCACAGCTTACCCTGATTGAGGCACTTGCACTTCCTTCAAGGCTGATTGGATTTGCTGGCACAGCATTCTCCCATCGTGCAAAGTGATCATTCATGGCATTTGCTTGCTCGACTGAATGTACCATAGTATTAGAGTGGTGGTTTTGACCTATGATAGTTTTTATGCCCCTCCATGCCATGCGCGAATTATTTTCCTGAAGATGTCTTTCAATTTTATCTTTATAATGTCTTTTTCCCTGTTTAATTTTCTTCTGTATTTCCTTCTGAATCAGCTTCCCTCCACATCGATCATTTTCTTTAAATGCTCTTTCTTTCTCCACTAACAGTTTTTTAATTTCTGAAGTAATCCATGGTTTTGAATTAGCAAATTGTTTCACGCGTTTTGTCACGGTCACATTGTCCACACAAAAATTAATATATGACGTGACAACATCCGCATGCTCGTCAAGATCTGCACAATCAAAAATGCTCCAATCAGTGTAGTCAAAACATCCTTGTAGAGCTGTCACACTGTTATCATCCCACAAACGCACCGATGTCATTTTAGATTTTTCCCTTTTCAATTTTTGTCGATAAGAGGGCAACAGAAAAACCACGTTATGATCAGATCCGCCAATCGCTGCTTTGTTCACTGCTTTATAGGCATTTTGGTAACACTTTAGAATACGGTTCCTTCGTTAATGAATAACTACACAAGAACTAATGAGTAACAGAATATTAACAATCTAGTAACTATTATTAACTAACAAGAAACTCTGATTAACGAACTAGTAAGTAATAGCGCACAGACGAAAGTGGTAGTTCACTATTAAGTAATCAATAAATACTATTTTTTTAATACTTCCCAGAGAACTACTGAAAACGTTTATTAACAATCTAGTAACTACTATTAACTAAAAGAAACTCTTATTAACGAATTAGTAAGTAAGAGCTCACAGATTAAAGTGTTACTAGATACTTCTGTGGGAGTTACTAATTATTTGGATTCGTATTATAAAGTGAAGATCATTGGAACTAACTAGTAATTACTCAAGTGTTACTACATGATCTAGTCATGATTTGTGCAATGTTTGAGATTTTTTGGTGAACTTTAGTAACTTTTAGAAAATGTCTTTAGTAACACTTGATTAATTACTAGTTAGTTCCAATGATCTTCACTTTATAATACGGATCCAAATAATTAGTAAGTAATAGCTCATAGATGAAAGTGTTACTAGATACTTCTGTGGGAATTACTAATTATTTGGATCCGTATTATAAAGTGAAGATCATTGGAACTAACTAGTAATTACTCAAGTGTTACTACATGATCTAGTCATGATTTGTGCAAATGTTTGAGATTTTTTGGTGAACTTTAGTAACTTTTAGAAAATGTCTTTAGTAACACTTGAGTAATTACTTGTTAGTTCCAATGATTTTCACTTTATAATACGGATCCAAATAATTAGTAATTCCCACAGAAGTATCTAGTAACACTTTCATCTGTGAGCTATTACTTACTAATTCGTTAATAAGAGTTTCTTTTAGTTAATAGTAGTTACTAGATTATTAATAAACTTTTTCAGTAGTTCTCTGGGAAGTATTAAAAAAATAGTAGTTATTGATTAGTTAATAGTGAACTACCACTTTCGTCTGTGCGCTATTACTTACTAGTTCGTTAATCAGAGTTTCTTGTTAGTTAATAATAGTTACTAGATTGTTAATATTGTGTTACTCATTAGTTCTTGTGTAGTTATTCATTAACGAAGGAACCGTATTCTAAAGTGTTACCGGCATTTTTTATGTTTCCATAGCATAAATCAATTATTTTTGATCCATAATCTTATTTTTTCAATTATCCTATCACATACTTGAAATATTTCGACACCTTTCTCATCATGAGCCTTTCCCCAACCAAAGAAGCACGGAAAAGGGAAAATGAACAATCGCCTTTGAAGAAAAAATTTAAGGATTCAGCCATTTCCAAGGAAGAACTCGATACGGCTATTGCTAATGGCATAAAGCTAGCCCTCCAAGAACAACAACGCGGTCTAGATATGGCCGTAGCCTCCGCTGTCAGGGAAGCTGTAGACTCTATCCTGGTCCCAGCACTACGTGATTTACGAACCGAAATCCAAAAGACTAATGAAACCGTAAAGGAGATCAGCACTGAACTTGAGAATGTAGCCAAATCCTCTAAACGGATTCAAGGCCGATTGGACTCTGTTCAGACGGCTGCACGAGAGGATAGGCGATCGGTTATCGAATTAAAAACCCAGCTAGACCAGCTCACTACAAAGTTGACAGACCTAGAGGACAGGGGACGAAGGAATAACGTAAGGCTGGTTGGCTTACCGGAAGCAGTGGAGGGTTCAGATGCAATCGGCTACCTGAAAGAGAATCTTCCCAGGTGGATCCCCTCATTGGTGGACCGAGACATTGAAATTGAACGGGCACATCGTGTGTATGATGGAGGAGAGGCTAAATCCAACAAGCCGCGCACCCTTATCTTCAGATTACTGCGTTGGCAAGACAGAACGGCTATCCTAAACGGTGCACGTCAAGTTTATCCAGTGAAATACGCAGCCAACGGTGCTACCCGCTCACGCGCATCCGCTCACCCGCTCTCGCCTCCCGCTCATACTTCGGCTTCAACGACCGGCACTATTTTGTTCTTTCCCGATTATAGTCCAGCGACAACAGCAAAGAGAAAGAGCTTCAGTTCTACCATGAAGAAGGCTAAAGACATGGGCCTGGAGCCATTCCTTATTTATCCCGCGCGGATTAAACTGCAGTATAAAGGCGAGAGGAAGATGTTCGACTCCCCCCAGGCCGCCGAAGATTTTATCAACTCTCTTCCTCGGAGGTCAACATCTAACGTTACACCGGTACGGCGCGATGGTGGTGCTACTGATGCAGCCTCAAACCCGACCAAAGAAAAGAACGACGGGGACTCTCCTCACGCTAGAGAAGGCGATTTAGGGGACATGGAGGAATGAACTCAAATCAGCTAACAAGTTTTCTTGCATGGACAATCTTAGGATCATCACCACAAGGCATTTTGGAATGTAAGTGTAGTAATTAGGCTACATCCCTGAGATATTGTTTCTTTGAAATGACCTAAAACTAGTATGCTAAGTTACTCTTGTTTTACAAGCTCGAGAGGTGACGAATATATTCATTTAATGTGTTACGATTGTGTGGGCTTATCTGATACTATAGCCAGACGTTGGGCTGGATTGATCACGTATCAGACGATGTTTATGTTCTTACAGACCTACGGCTTTTTGCCTGTGCGGTCTGTGTTTGTTTTTGTATATAGTTTTCCCCCCTCCTTACAGACATATTCCTACTTTTTTTGATAGAACATCACATCAGCAGTGGGACATCGGTGCGATAGTTGGCATGATGCTTACACACTTCTTTTATAGACTAACATGCTCATTTCAAGACAGATCTTAGCGATATAATATGTCGATGCAGTCTTTGAACGTATTATCACTCAATGTGAATGGCCTAAACTCCGCTATCAAACGCACTCGTGTTCTTGAGTATCTACATCGTAAAAAGGTAGATATCGCCCTTATTCAAGAAACACACCTAAAACAATGCGACGTGGCACGATTTCAGAATAAATATTATAGATTAATTGCGTCATCGTGCGCCCTAAATAAAACCAAGGGAGTATGCATCCTTCTTAACCGGAAAATATCATGCAATGTAAATGTTACTGGAAGTGATGAGAATGGAAGACTTGCTTTTGCCCGGGTTTGTATACTTAATCATAAATTAGCCTTCACGTCCATATACTGCCCAAATGAGCCTGACAGAGTTTTCTTTTCTTACATTCAAAACACATTGTTAGAACAAAATGACTGTTCTTTAGTGGTGGGAGGTGACTTCAATGCAGTCCTTAACCCGTCTCTTGATAAATCTAATTCAGATGTAACGGCCAACCCTTCATCTACCTTATTGAATACACTTCTCAAAGATTTAAATCTTGTGGATATTTGGCGATACAGAATGTTACTTCTAGAGATAACACATTTTTCTCCAACAGACATAAATCATTTTCCCGGATAGAATATATTTTTCTTAGCCCGACCCTAATTGCAGGACATACGTCCATTACTATTTTGCCAATTCTATTATCTGATCACTCCGCACTTATATGCAACATCGATCTGCCCAACATCAAGTCAAAGGCCCCCAGGTGGCGTTTAAACACATCTTTACTAACTAACGCTGGATTTCTTAGTTCACTCAAAGCAAAATTAAAAGATTTTTTAGATATTAACACAAAGGATTGCCCTAATCCGCAAGTTTTATGGGAAGCCACAAAATGTTTTTTTACGTGGTTTCTGTATCTCATTCTCCTCAACTTTAGCTAAAACAAAAGCTTCCCAGATCACAAATCTTGAAAACAAAATAGAATCATTAGAGAATTTGCAAAAACATAACTTCTCAGATGATCAGTCTAAATTGCTAGCATCTTTGAAGGATGAATACAAGACACTGGCCGTATCAAAGGCAGAATTTATCTTGCATAGAACCAGACAAAAGTACTATTTTGATGCAGAGAGGCCTAGTCATCTACTTGCTCTTATGCTTAAAGAATGTGAAACAAAAGCTCACATCCCAGCAATAAATACGCCTAGGGGCAAAATTACTACCAATCCGCAGGCCATCAATAATACATTCTGTGATCAGATACGATCTGTGTTGTGCTACTTACATGTTATCACTGTGAAGCTGCTTTGATACAATCTGTATTGTGAAAAGCGCTATATAAATAAATGTGACTTGACTTGACTTGACATTCTTAACATTTTATGAAAACCTATACAAATCAGAGGTTTCTTATGACGATGCTACCAGCAAACATTTTCTTGGCCAACTAGAGCTTCCCTGCCTCAAGCAAACTGATCAAGATGATCTGGAAGCTGTATTAGAGCTGGATGAACTTCATAAAGCTGCGAAATGTCTCAACAAAGGCAAATTGCCTGGTTTGGATGGCCTCCCTCCAGAGCTTTATTTAGAGATATGGGACATGGTGGGCACACTCATGCTGGATTCGTTCAATTTTGCAATCCAAAATGGGACCTTCCATAGAGACCAAAAAACAGCACTTATGACCCTGCTCTTGAAAAAGGGAAAAGATCCCTTTGAGTGTTCGAGCTTTAGACCAATATCTTTACTTACAAGTGATCTGAAGATATATGCCAAAGTACTCGCTCTGCGCCTGGAAAAAGTTATTCAATCTCTAGTTAAAGAAGACCAAACAGGCTTTATCAAGGGACGCTATGCATCTGATAACATGAGAAGGCTGCTACACATTATAGAGGTGGCAGAGACGCACCCAAATCCTTGTGCTGTGTTTTCACTGGACGCAGAGAAAGCGTTCGATAGGATAGAGTGGAAATATATGTGGGCAGTTCTACAACGTTTCGGTTTCAGGCACAATTTCATATCAATGATCAAGGCGCTATACCACTCACCTTTAGCAAGTGTTCTAACAGGTGACATAATCTCCTCTCCTTTTACCCTGCAACGTGGTACAAGACAGGGGTGTCCACTCTCGCCACTTTTATTTTGTCTCTCTCTGGAACCTCTAGCACAAGCCATCAGACAATCTACAGCCTCCCCTATGGAAATTGGTCACCATAATCATATTATATCTCTGTACGCGGATGATATAATTTTGTTCTTACACAACTTTGACACCTCTATTCACCCAGTTATTAAAGAATTTGATAAATTTAGCAGTCTGTCAGGCTACAAAATTAATTGGACAAAATCTGCACTTATGCCTCTAAATAATATACACACAAGTGTTCCTATCCCTAACTATATTCACATCAAAAGTTCTTTCACATATCTGGGCATTACAATATATAAAAACATACTTAAAATTACCAGAGACAACTTCAACACTATGTTAAGCAAAATAAAGTCAGATATTCATAGGTGGAGGAATCTAAAAACGTCTCTTCAAGGTAGAATTAATACAGTTAAAATGAACATATTGCCCCGTTTTAATTTTCTTTTCTTTATGTTACCACTTGGCCCCCCTCCAAGTTACTTTAAAGACATTCACTCTATGATTTCCAGTTTTATTTGGGATGGTAGACGGCCCAGGGTTCGTTTGAATACATTGCAACGGCCCAAACTGCTGGGTGGTCTAGCGGTACCAAACGTTGAACTTTATTATTGGTCATTTCAGATCAGGGCACTCAGCAAATGGCTAGACCCACAGTCTACCACTGCATGGAGATTGATTGAATCTGCTAAAATATTACCACACAAACTGCAAGATATCCTATTCTCTAGTGTAACAAACAAAACAATAAAAGAGAGTTTTGGGCCCATTATTGCTAACTCTATACAAGTGTGGAAGAAAGCAGAACGGTGGATGGGCGGCCCACCTAAATTCTGTCGGAATACGCCACTATGGCATAACCAGAGACTATTATGTGGCAACAAACCATTTAATCAGCCATCCTGGTCATCCCGTGGGGTGAATACTTTAGGTGATATATATGATACTCAAGGTCTCTGCTCCATTCAAGATTTAAGAACACGCTTTTATCTTCCTGCGTCCTCTTATTTTGTTTATTTTCAGCTAAGATCAGCATTAAAAACGTATGGAGTTCCCTGGAATTCTCCTCTCCCCTCACATCCCATGTTACAATGGATTGCACCATTACTGGGCAGACCTTCTGTCTCTTTAATATATAGTGCACTGATTCAGCATAGGGCCAAAACTTTACCAATTGAATCCATATGGAACAGGGAGTTGGGGAGTTTAAATGTAAACCTAGATTGGGAAAGAATATGGTATAACCTAAGTCTAACTTCTAAGAACCTAGCGCACCAACTAATACACTTCAAAACAATACATAGAGCCTACATTACACCTTATAGGAGATTCCAGATGAAATTACAACCTACTCACAACTGTCATATATGTAACACTGCTTCACCTGGAACGTTTTTACACATGTTTTGGGAGTGTCCAGTTATTTCTAACTTCTGGTTACATGTAAATTCATCTTTAGCTGATATACTTGACATTTTCTATGTTCCGAATCCTGGTTTCTGTCTTCTTAATGATAATTCTGATATAAATCTAAAGCAAATTCAGTTAAAAATGTTGTTCGCAGGGTTTACCTCTGCAAAGAAAACAATTTTGAAAAACTGGTTCTTTCCGGATATGTGTATGGAATCATTCTGGATCCATAGCCTTGTCAACATTGTCAATCTTGAACATACAACTGCACGACTCAATAAGGCGCAACCAGCGACTGTACAAGCTTGGAACTCTTTGTCATCCAGGATTATTTCTTGGTCCAGGGACAACAGCTAGGCAATCTTTTTGATGTGAACTGTACCTGCCAAACATATTTCTGTTGTTTTATGTATTGTCTTATTATATGTATTGTCTTACTCATCCATTCACTACCATTGTGATGTTTTGATGTTTTTCTTTTTCTTATTCTTTTTTCCTTTCTCATTATATAGTCACATATGATTCTGGAGATGTCTGTAACCCCCCCATTGATCACAAAAAAAATTCTGTATAATTCCACTATTGTTAAAGGGTCATGAAACCCCCCTCTTTCAGCTCAAGTCTTGCTCACAATCTTTTTGAAAAATGCAACTTAAATGGGCGTGGGTAGCTGTGAGAAGAAGGGAGGGAGTGGGTGTGGTATGGCCCTTACTGTCATCGCCAATGTCCCATGCATATCGACTGTCACTAAATAGCAGTGGTAGGAAATGCTCAACGCATATGCTTTTGCCAATGCTTATACATCCAACCCACCCTTTAGCGTGAATATAACACGCTTCGGTTATGGTAGGTGTAGGTCTATTTTTCTATTTAAAACATAATAATGTAGGCTTCATGTATAATTATAATGTCATTATAAAATATATAGTGGTTTATGTAGACACTATAGAAGCATTTGAAAATTAGGTAACACTTTAGAATACTCTATCTTACTTACTGCATAACTAATAAGGAATTAATGAAGAACTAATAGGTAATTCTTCACTAACACTTCACAGTCACTACTGTTAACTACTAAGGAAGATGCGTTAACTAATCAGTATGTAATATAATTTTAAGATTGTGTTAAGTATTAGTTAGTTAATCAATAGCTAGTGAATTCTGTCATACCTCCTGCAAGAACTACTATTAATTATCTATTAATTAAGGTTCAAGAAAAATAACTATAAAGTAACTATTAATTAACAGTCATAGTCAGTTTGTCATTCTTCAGCACTAATAAGAAAGATAAGTGAAGACATTTACCTATAGGCTATGATCTGCAAATAAGCAAAAACGTATCATGTATTACACCTTATTATTATTAGTTCTTATACATTTTAAACTTCTTTAGCACCATTCAAGTTCCAGCAATATCGCGGCAGCCACATACACTGAGCCTGGGTTCTCCCAAGGTTTTTTCCTCCATTCTGTCACCTGATGGAGTTTTGGTTCCTTGTCACTGTTGCCTTTTTCACCTCTCTTCACCTTTGTCGCCATTGGCTTTTGGCTTGCTTAGTTGGGGACATTTAACATTTAATTTTGAATTTAACAATACTATCACAACATTGTTTTCCTGTTATCTATGTGAAGCTGCTTTGAAACAATTTGTATTGTAAAAAGCGCTATATACTGTAAATAAAGGTGACTTGACTTGACTTGACAGTGATTTTGTGACGCAAGAGCATGGGCATTTGCATCCTCCTCTGGAGAGTTCTCAGCGCCGCCGATTTGGTGCATTTCTTTAGCGAAATACAGATTTGTGTACGTTTTTTTTAATCCATAAAATCATTACTGTGCTGTAAATCATTTTGTTTTATGCAAGGCAACATACAAGGACACGATGTCAGTTACCCTATAGCTAGCTAAATCTATTTACATCAGATGTTAAAATCTGTTCTCAGAGCTGTGCACTGTTATGGGCAGGTTATGGAGTCAAGTATTTTATTTTATTTTTATTCTAAAATGTTTTTTAAATTAGTTTAAATGTAAACAGTATTATACATGTTAAAACGAAATAAAAATTTTGCTGTATTAAAAAATGTTCTCATCTGAAATAAATGAAGATATCTGTAAACAAGTAATGGTTGTGTATTTTACAAAGGTTTGGATGATTACGTTAATATATATAGGCTATATATATTTTTTTTATTTTATTTTATTTTTTTTTACAATAAGTTTGATTTGAGTCAGAAGTATGTGGTAATTCATTATTAATTACCAATGGGTTCCCTATATTGTCACTTTAGAATGCTGTTTCAGGTTCTAAGTAATTCCTGAAGGACTATCTAATAATTATTTATTAATTAGGTTACACTTTATTTCGATAGTCACATTAGACGTTCTAAGTAATTAAGTTTGATTTGAGTCAGAAGTATGTGGTAATTCATTATTAATTACTAATGGGTTCCCTATATTGTCACTTTATAATACCGTTCAGGTTCTAAGTAATTCCTGAAGAACTATTTAAAAATTATTTATTAATTAGGTTACACTTTATTTCGATAGTCACATTAGACGTTCTAAGTAATTATAAGTAACTTTTCAACAACATATCAACTAACTCTCATTAGAGTATTATAGACTGTCAGTAGACTCTTAGGTTATGGTTAGGTGTTAGGCTTTGGGTTAGAACAATAAGTTTACTTGTAGTTGTCAAGTTACTTAGTTGAATGTCTGGGGGACCAACAAATAAAGTGTTAGCAGATATTAAGCAGACAGTCTACTAATACTCTAATGACAGTTAGTTGACATGTAGTTGAAAAGTTACTTATAGTTAGTAGAATGTCTAAAGTGGACTATCAAAATAAAGTGTTACCATTAATTACTAATAAGTTCCTTATATTTTCACTTTAGAAGAATGTCTTAGATTATAAGTAGCCTAATTCCTGGATAATTATTTGATCATTCTTTATTAATTACTAATGGGTTCCCTATTTTCACTTTAGAATACTGTTCCAGCTTCTAAGCAATTCCTGCAGAATTATTTGATACTTATTTATTAATTACTAATAAGTTCCCTATATTTTCAGTTTTCCTCAGTCGTTGCCTCAAATACATGAATTTACTCAGTGGCATTCTGTGCTGAGAAAAACAGACACACACAGTACTGTATATAAAATATACAAATAATCTGAGGTTAGTTTTCTATGACTAATTTGTATGACTAATTTGTATAGTTAGTAGTTAACCGTAGTGAAGAAGTAGTTAATGAAGAATTACCTATTAGTTCGCCAATAATTCCTTATTAATTCTGCAGTAAGTAAGATACAGTATTCTAAAGTGTTACTGAAAATTATTAATTTTCTGCTTAAAAAAATCGTTCCGTGCATAGCCTAGATCTACATGCCCCCTGAACCCCCATAATAAAGATGGCTCTGTGGAAGTGGATGACTTCTCATTTTAGACACACACGCACACACATGCACACACATACCTCTGAAGGGATAGAAAAGTCCTCGGGACTCGGTACCGCATCACTTGCAAGACGCA